>NW_024070207.1:31654931-31670243 GCF_014754425.2 Oryx dammah | reverse complement strand
TTTTTTCCTTTTCTTTAATATTGTATTTTTGAAAATCCAACCTCTACTTTAGATTTTTAATCTTTGCTTTTTGGTATTTGTTTTCAATTTTGTACTTTTAAGAACCCAATCATCATTACCCATTTTTACTTGGGAGCGAGATCACTGGCCTGATTGCTCTCTCCCTCTTTGGACTCTCCTTTTCCTCCACTAGGTTGCCTCTGTCTCCTGCCTCCCCCTTCTCTTCTCTACCCAACTCTGTGAATCTCTTTGTGTGTTCCAGATGGTGGGGAACACTTAAGGAACTGATTACTGGCTGGATCTGCCTCTCTCCTTTTGATTCCCCCCTTTATCCTCCTGGCCACCTCTATATCCTTCCTCCCTCTTCTCTTCTCTGTATAACTCCGTGAACATCTCTGAGTGGTCCAGACTATGGAGCACACATAAGGAAGTGATTACTGGCTATCTTGCTCTCTCCTCTTTTGATTACACCTCATCTCATTCGGATCACCTCTAACTCCCTCCTCCCTCTTCTCTTCTCCATGTAAATCTGTGAACCTCTCTGGGTGTCCCTCACTGTGGAGAAACTTTTCATCTTTAACTTAGATGTTTTATCAGTGATGCTGTATAGATGGAGAAGTCTTGAGACTACTGTAAAAATAAGACTGAAAACCAGAAGCAGGTGGCTTAAGTCCAAATCCTGAGAACACGAGAGAACTCCTGACTCCAGGGAACATTAATCGATAGGAGCTCATCAAAAGCCTCCATACCTACACTGAAACCAAGCATCACCCAAAGCCAACAAGTTCCAGAGCAAGACATACTACACAAATTCTCCAGCAACACAGGAACATAGCCCTGAGCTTCAATATACAGGCTGCCCAAAGTTACTCCAAACCCATTGACATCTCATAACTCATTACTGGACACTTCATTGCACTCCAGAGAGAAGAAATCCAGCTCCACCCACTAGAACACTGACACAAGCTTCCCTAACCAGGAAACCTTGACAAGCCACCCATACAACACCACCCACAGTGAGGAAACTCCACAAACTGCCAGAATACAAAAAGGCCACCCCAAACACAGCAATATAAACAAGATGAAGAGACAGAGGAGTACCCAGCAGGTAAAGGAACAGGATAAATGCCCACCAAACCAAACAAAAGAGGAAGAGATAGGGAAAACACCTATCCTACTCGAACTCTTCCAGAAAATTGCAGAGGAAGGTACACTTCCAAACTGATTCTATGTGGCCACCATCACCCTAATACCAAAACCAGACAAAGATGCCACAAAAAAAAGAAAACTACAGGCCAATATCACTGTTGAACCTAGATGCAAAAATCCTTAACAAAATTCTAGCAATCAGAATCCAACAACACACTAAAAAGATCATACACCATGACCAAGTATGCTTTATCCCAGGGATGCAAGGATTCTTCAATATCCACAAATCAATCAATGTAATACACCACATTAACAAATTGAAAAATAAAAGCCATATGACTATTTCAATAGATGCAGAGAAAGACTTTGACAAAATTCAAAATCCATTTATGATAAAAAAACTCTCCAGAAAGCAGGAATAGAAGGAACATACATCAACATAATAAAAGCTATATATGACAAACCCACAGCAAACATTATCCTCAATGCTGAAAAATTGAAAGCATTTCCCCTAAAGTCAGGAACAAGACGAGGGTGCCCACTTTCACCACTACTATCCAACATAGTTTTGGAAGTTTTGGCCACAGCAGTCAGAGCAGCAGAAGAAATAAAAGGAATCCAAATTCAAAAAGAAGAAGTAAAACTCTCACTGTTTGCAGATGACATGATCCTCTACATAGAAAACCCTAAAGACTCCACCAGAAAATTACTAGAGCTAATCAATGAATATAGCAAAGTTGCAGGATATAAAATCAACACACAGAAATCCCTTGCATTCCTAAACACTAATAATGAGAAAATAGAAAGAGAAATTAAGGAAACAATTCCATTCACCATTGCAACGAAAAGAATAAAATATTTAGGAATATATCTACCTAAAGAAACTAAAGACTTATATATAGAAAACTATAAAACATTGGTGAAAGAAATCAAAGAGGACACTAATAGATGGAGAAATATACCATGTTCATGGATCAGAAGAATCAATAGAGTGAAAATAAGTATACTACCCAAAGCAATCTATAGATTCAATGCAATCCCTATCAAGCTACCAACGGTATTTTTCACAGAGCTAGAACAAATAATTTCACAATTTGTATGGAAATACAAACAACCTCGAATAGCCAAAGCAATCTTGAGAAAGAAGAATGGAACTGGAGGAATCAACCTGCCTGACTTCAGGCTCTACTACAAAGCCACAGTCATCAAGACAGCATGGTACTGGCACAAAGACAGAAATATAGATCAATGGAACAAAATAGAAAGCCCAGAGATAAATCCACACACCTACAGACACCTTATCTTTGACAAAGGAGGCAAGAATATACAATGGGGAAAAGACAATCTCTTTAACAAGTGGTGCTGGGAAAACTAGTCAACCACTTCTAAAAGAATGAAACTAGAATACGTACTAACATCATACACAAAAATAAACTCAAAATGGATTAAAGATCTAAATGTAAGACCAGAAGCTATAAAACTCCTAGAGGAGAACATAGGCAAAACACTCTCCAACATAAATCACAGCAGGATCCTCTATGACCCACCTCTCAGAATATTGGAAATAAAAGGAAAAATAAACAAATGGGACCTAATTAAAATTAAAAGCTTCTGCACAACAAAGGAAACTATAAGCAAGGTGAAAAGACAGTCTTCAGAATGGGAGAAAATAATAGCAAATGAAGCAACTGACAAAGAACTAATCTCAAAAATATACAAGCAACTCCTGCAGCTCAATTCAAGAAAAATAAAGAATGGGCCAAAGAATGAAACAGACATTTCTCCAAAGAAGACATACAGATGGCTAACAAACACATGAAAAGAAGCTCAACATCACTCATTATCAGATAAATGCAAATCAAAACCACAATGAAGTACCATTTCATGCCAGTCAGAATGGCTGCTATCCAAATGTCTACAAACAATAAATTCTGGAGAGGGTGTGGAGAAAAGGGAACCCTCTTACACTATTGGTGGGAATTCAAACTAGTACAGCCACTATGGAGAACAGTGTGGGGATTCCTTAAAAAACTGGAAATAGAACTGCCTTATGACCCAACAATCCCACTGCTAGGCATACACACCAAGGAAACCAGAATTGAAAGAGACACATGTACCCCAATGTTCATCGCAGCACTGTTTATAATAGCCAGGACATGGAAGCAACCTAGATGTCCATCAGCAGATGAATGGATAAGAAAGCAGTGGTACATATACACAATGGAGTATTACTCAGCCATTAAAAATAATACATTTGAATCAGTTCTAATGAGGTGGATGAAACTGGAGCCTATTATACAGAGTGAAGTAAGCCAGAAAGAAAAACACCAATACAGTATACTAATGCATATATATGGAATTTAGAAAGATGGTAACGATAGCCCTGTATGCAAGACAGCAAAAGAGACACAGATGTATATAACAGTCTTTTGGACTCTGTGGGAGAAGGAGAGGGTGGGATGATTTGGGGGAATGTCATGTATAGTATCATATAAGAAATGAATCGCCAGTCCAGGTTTGATACATGATACAGGATGCTTGGGGCTGGTGCACTGGGATGACCCAGAGGGATGGTATGGGGAGGGAGGAGGGAGGGGGGTTCTGAGTGGGGAACACGTGTACACCCGTGGTGGATTCATGTTGATGTGTGGCAGAACCAATACAATATTGTAAATTAATTAGCCTCAAATTAAAATAAATAAATTTAAAATTTTTTAAAAGTGAAAAGATTACTACAGGATTCACAGTGTCTCTAAGCATCTAACTTTTTCAGATTAAGCCTAACTCATGCATTCTTACTGATAGAATCCTGGGCAATAAATTCACTTACTGTCAAAAATCTCACATTTCTAGTATATTTCTTATGACTTCCCTCAGTGTACGCTATTAGTGTAATGCTAAAAGTTGTTTCAGGAAATTCCCTGATGTCCAGTGGTTCTGACTCTGGTGCTAACACCTCTGGGGGTTTGGGTTCAATCCCTGGTCAGGGAAATAAGATCCCATAAGCCACATGGCAGAGCTAAAAAAAAAAAAAAATGTAGTTCCACAGCAGCATTATTCACAATAGCCAGAAAGTGGAAACAAGCCAAATAGCGACCAACTGATGAATGAATGAATAAAATGAGGTATGTTCACAAATGGAGTATTATTCATCCATAAAAAAGGAATGAAGTAATGATAAATGTTGCTGCTGCTGCTAAGTCACTTCAGTCGTGTCCGACTCTGTGCGACCCCACGGACGGCAGCCCACCAGGCTCCTCCGTCCATGGGATTCTCTAGGCAAGAGTACTGGAGTGGGGTGCCATTGTGATACATGTTACAACATGGATGAATCTTGAAAATATTATTCTTAGTGAAAGACTCTAGCCAAAAAAGGCCATATATTGGATTGATTCCATTTATGAACTGTTTAAAAAAGACAAATCTATAAGAGAAAAGGGCTTCCCTGAGGCTCAGATGGTAAAGAACCCACCTGCCAATTCAGGAGACATAAGAAACACAGGTTTGACCCTGGGTCGGGAAGATCCCCTGGAGAAGGAAATGGGAACCCACTCCAGTATTCTTGTCTGGGAAATCTCATGGACAGAGGAGCCTGGTGGGCTACAGTCCATACGGGTTGCAAAAAGTCAAACACGACTGAACTTTCACATAAGAGAAAAGAGATAAATGGTTTGCAGTGGATGATGATGGTAGCTGGTGAGGGGAAAGAGGGTATGACAGCTAATGAGTATGGGATTTTGGAGGGGAGGGGTGATGAAAATGTTCCAAAGAATAATTGTGGTGATGGTTACACAACTCTCTGAATATACTAAAAAAAACATTGAATTGTACACTTTGAATAGAATTTTATGGTATGTAAATTATATGTCAATGTTTGAAAAAGCAGTTATGTCGGGGACAATTTTGTCCAGGGGTAGTTTTATTGTATTCAGGGATACACTTTTATCCAGGGATAAATTTTAAACAGAGAAGTGGATGGACTTCACAGCCTTCAGGCAATCCTCCATAAAATTCGATTTCTCTCAGTAGAGTTTTTGATAGGTTGAGCAACTGTGGGTTTGAGGGTATGCTGTCTGACAAATCCTTACAGCACAACGATTCTGTGTTTGCTAAAGTACAGAGCCATGTGTTTTAAAAGTCAATCTGAGTAGAACATGAGCCAAACAAAAACCCATCCTGGAGTAGAAAGCCAAGGCCCTTCAATGTGAAGGCAGGCCAAGGGAATACACACTATCAGAGCCAATATAACTCTCAAGAAGCAAGTTGGGATTTGCTTTAGCACACAGATGAATCAAACCACCAAATTCTAAACTAGAGAGCAACACTATAGCAATTTTACGCTGGAAAAAATTTAAAGCAATAACCAAATCTGTCATGAAAAAGAACAGCAGGAAAGATTTGGATTTGGACAATGCTATTTCCTGATGGGCCAGCCACCAAAGAGGAACTAGTTGTAAAAGGTATGCCCAGGTAACCAAGTGAATTGACTTACTGAATAAGATTGTTAGTCCTGTATAGCTGACTCACATTGTTGTACAGCAGAAACTAACACAACACTGTAAAGCAACTATGCGTGTGTGTGTGCTGAGTGACTTCAGTCGTGTCCAATTTTTTGTGACCCTATGGAATGTAGCCCACAAGTCTCCTCTGTCCATGGGATTCTCCAGGCAAGAATACTGCAGTGGGTACCATGCCCTCTTCCAGGGGATCTTCCTGACCCAGGGATGGAACGTGCATCTCTTATGTCTCCTGCATTGGCAGGCCAGTTCTTTACCACTAGCTCCACCTGGAAAGCAACTATACGCCAATTAGAAAAAAATTGTTGGTGCTGAGCTTGATAAATGTTGGGGAATGTTTACCCAAAATGGTGACTGTGATTTTCTTTTTTTTTTTTTTCACTTGGTATTATCTTTAATTAAGTACAAAGACTTTTCCAATCACATCACATAGAGATCATTTTATCCACTGCTCTGTTTGGCTGCCAATCTCTTGTCTCTCTCCTCAGCAATGGTAAGGCGAAGACCCTTTCCATGGGGAAGAGAGATCCACGGTTTGTTGCCTTTGCCAATAACGAAAATGTTTGAGAGCCGTGTGGCAAAGCTGTTGCCATTCACATCTTTCACATGAACTAAATCAAAAGAACCTGGATGTCTCTCCTGGTTTGTAATCACACCAATTCTTCCCAGGTTAGCACCTCCAGTCACTATGCACAGGTTACCAGTGTCAAATTTGATGAAATCAGTAATCCTGCCAGTCTCCAAGTCAGTCTGAATGGTGTCATTCACCTTGATGAGGGGATCAAGGTAACAGATGGTATGAGCATCATGGGTTACCAGATGAGGGATTCCTTTTGTCCCCACAAATATCTTTCTTACTTTGCACTATTTATACTTGGCCTCCTTAGGTGTAATACAATGAACAGCAAAGCGATCCTTGGTGTCATAGATCAAACGAAAATTCTCTGCAGACTTATCAGTGCTGATGACATACGTAAAACCAGCTGCTGCTGCTGTTGCTAAGTCGCTTCAGTTGTGTCTGACTCTGTGCGACCCCATAGACAGCAGCCAGGCTCCTCCGTCCCTGGGATTCTCCAGGCAAGAATACTGGAGTGGGTTGTCATTTCCTTCTCCAATGCATGAAAGTGTAAAGTGAAGGTGAAGTCACTCAGTCTGTCTGACTCTTCGCGACCCCATGGACTGCAGCCTACCAGGCTCCTCCGTCTATGGGATTCTCCAGGCAAGAGTACTGGAGTGGGGTGCCATTGCCTTCTCCAATAAAACCAGCAGGGTAGGTTATATCTGTGTGGACTTTGCCATCAATCTTAGTGAAACACTGCATGCAAACCTTCTTTACTTCATCTCCTGTTAGGGCATACTTAAGTCTATTCCTTAGGAAGATGATTAGGGGGAGACATTCCCTTAGCTTGTGGGGGCCGGTAGATGGACGAGGGGCAAACACACCAGTCAGTTTATCCAGCATCCAATGTTTTGGAGCTGCTACGCGTTTCAGGTGCTTCTTGGGACCCCAAGCCATGGCTGTGCTAGGCATGAAAAGAGGTGACTGTGATCTAAGGGTTGGTTTGAAGCCTTTTATTATCATCACTCCTAGTTTTTGACAATAAAACTTCTGCATGTGGAAAAGGACAAGACATCTTCTTCTTTTTTCAAAGTGATATTAAGTTATGAAGGTACACCTAAACTGAGGAGCAACTAGAACACATACCCATTGGATGAATCAGAAAATTGATAGCAGATTAAGTGAAATACTCCTAGTGACTCTGAGGTTCTTGTTTATTTGACTAGAGGTGCACTGAATATACATTTAGGCAAAATGCCAAATGGCCACATCTTAAAGTCAATATTTTCCTGAAGCTAAGGCCAAAGATAAATAACACTATCATATTAATGGGAAAAACATCTGGAATAGAAGAGTAAATTCAAAACATTATTGAAAAATGATTTTAAATATTTGTTTACAAATGAGGTTTTCATATTATAAAATTTTGACTTTATGATGCAGAAACACTAATTTCCCAGCACTGTCAGTTCTGTGCACTACTTGAAGAAAATGTTTTTGGAATAGTTTTTGATAGACTTTATTTTTTAGAGCAGTTTCAGGTTCACAGCAAAACTAAGTGGAAGATACAGAGATTTTTTAATATCCCTCCCACCTCCTCGCATGGATAGCCTCCCGCATTATCCACACTCTACACCCACAGTGGTACATTTGTTAAAAATCAGTCAACCTATATTGATACATCATCCAAAGTCCATAGTTTACATTAGAGTTCACTCTTGGTCTTGTACATTCCATAGGTTTGGACAAATGCATAATGACACATATCCATCATTAGACTATCAAAGAGAGTATTTTCACTGCTCTAAAAATTCTCTGAGCTCCTCATTCATTCCTCCTTATTCATTCTATTCATCCCTCACTCCCACCCCCAACCCCAGGCAACCAGTGATCTTTTTACTGTCTCCATAGTTTTGCCTTTTCCAGAATGTTATATAGTTGGAATCCTACAACACATAGCCTCAGATTGACTTCTTTCACTTACTAATATGCATTTTAAGATTCTCCCATGTCTTCTTATGGCTTGATAGCTTATTTCTTTTTATCACTAAGTAGTATTCCATTGTCTAAATGTACCAGTTTATCTATTCACCTGCTACAAGACATTGTGCTTGCTTCCAAGTTTTGGAAATTATGAATAAAACTTCTATAAACATCTGTGTGCAGGTCTTTGTGTGGACCTAGGTTTTCAGCTTCTTTTGGTAAATGCCAAGGAACATGATTGCTGAATTATATGTATTTTTAGTTTTTAAAGTAACCACCAAACTGTTTCCCAAAGTGGCTATACCATTTTGCATTCCCACCAGCAATGATTGAGAATGCCTGTTGATCCACATCCTTGCCAGCAACTGGTGTTGTCTGTGTTCTGAATTTTGGCCATTCTAATTGGTGTGTACTGGTATCTAATTATTATTTTAATTTGCATTTCCCTGATGACATAGGATGTGTAGCATCTTTTCATATGCTTATTTTCCATCTGTATATCTTCTTTGGTGAGGTGACTGTTAAGGTCTTTGGCTCATTTTTAAAAATCAGGGCTTTTGTTTTCTTACAGTTTCATTTTAAGACTTTATGTTGGATAACAATCCTTTATCAAATATGTGTTTTGCAAATATTTTTTCCCAGTCTGTGAATCAACTATTCATTCTCTTGACAGTGTCTTTTGCAGAGCAGCAAAGTATTAATTTCAATGAAGTCCAATTTACTAACCCTTCCTTTTATGAATTGCGCCTTTGGTGTTTTATCTAAAGAGTCACTATCAAATCCAAGATCATCTAGATTTTCTATGTTATATTCTAGGAGTTTTATAGTTTTACATTCTACATTTAGATCTGTGATTCGTTTTGAGCTAGTTTCTTGAAGAGTGTAAGGTCTGTGTCTAGATTCTTTGTTTGCATGTGGATGTCCGGTTGTTTCAGCACTATTTATTGAGGAGACTTTTTGCTCCACTGATTTCCCTTTGCTCCTTTATCAAAAATCAGCTGACTATTTTATGTAGATCTATTCCTGGGGTCTCTATGCTGTTCCATTGATCCATTTGTCTATTCTTTCACCAATACCACAATATCCTGATTATAGTAAGTCTTAAAGTTGGGTACTGTTAGTTCTCCAACATTTTTTTCTCCTTCAATAGTGTTGAATATTCTGGGTTTGTTTCCTTTCCATAAACTTTAGAATCAGTTTGTTGATATCCACAAAATAACTTGCTGAGGTTTTAATTGGTTACATTGAATCTGCAGATCAAGTTGTGAAGAACTGATGACAATATTGAGTCTTTCTATACATTAATATGGAATATCTCTCCATTTATTTAGTTCTTTGATTTCTATCATCAGAGTTTTATAGTTTTCCTCATATAGATCTTGTGTATATTTTGTTAGACTTATAACTAAGTTTTACATTTCTGGTATGGTAATGTAGATGACATTGCATTTAAAATTTCAAATTCCACTTATTCATTGCTGGTATATAGGAAGCAATTGACTTCTTTTGTATACTAACTTTGTATCCAGCAACCTTGCTATAATTGCTTATTAATTCTAGTTCTCTCTTTTTTTTTTTTTTTTTGGTCTATACATTCAGATTTTCTACATAAACAATCATGTCATCTGGGACAGACAGTTTTATTTCTTCCTTTCCATTCTATATATCTATTATTTCCTTTCCTTGTCTTACTACATTTGCTAGGACTTAAGATGTTAAAAAACAGAGGCAAGGGAGACATCTTGCCTTGTTCCTGTTCTTACTGGGAAAGCTCTAAGCTGCTCACCATTAAGTGTGTTATTAGCTATAGGTTTTTTGTAGATGTTCTTTCTACAAAAGTTGAAGAAAGTTTCCCTCTGTTGTTAGTTTACTGAGATTTTTTATCATGCATGGATGTTGTTGTTCAGTCACTCAGTCATGTCCGACTCTTTGTGACCCCATGGACTACAGCATGCCAGGCTTCTCTGTCCTTCACCATCTCCCAGAGCTTGCTCAAAGTAATGTCCATTGAGTCGGTGATGTCATCCAACCATCTCATCCTCTGTTGTCCCCTTCTCCTCCTGCCTTCAATCTTTCCCAGCATCAGGGTCTTTTCTAATGAGTCAGCTCTTCACATCAGGTGGCCAAAGTACTGGAGCTTCAGCTTCAACATCAGTCCTTCCAGTGAATATTCAGGATTGATTTCCTTTAGAATTGACTGGTTTGATCTCCTTGCAGCCCAAGGGATTCTCAAGAGTCTTCTCCAACACCACAGTTCAAAAACATCAATTCTTCAACACTCATCCTTCTTTATGGTCCAGCTGGATTTTGTCAAATACTTTTTCTTCATCTATTGATATGATCACATGATTTTTCTTCTTTAGCCTGTTGATGTGATGGGTTAAATAACTGATTTTTGAATGTTGAACCAGCTTTGCTTACCTGGGATAAATCCCACTTGGCTGTGGTGTATAATTTATTTTATACATTGTTGGATTTGATTTGCCAATTTTTTGTTGAGGATTTTTGCATCTATGCTCATGAGAGCTGCTGATCTATACTTTTCTTTTAATATCTTTGTCTGGTTTCGGTATTAGAGTAATGCTCCTAATGCTGGTAATGCTGGGACTTCCCTGGTGGCTCAGAGGGTAAAAGTGTCTACCTACAATGTGGGAGACCCGGGTCCGATCCCTGGATTGGGAAGATCCCCTGGAGTGTAGGAAATGGCAACGGACTCCACTACTCTTGCCTTGAAAACCCCATGGGTGGAAGAGCCTGGTAGGCTACAGACCATGGGGTCACAAAGAGTCAGACACAATTGAGTGACTTCACTTTCACTTTCTTTTCTTTGGTCTCGCAGAATGAATTAGGGGGCTATTTCCTCTGTTTCTATCTTCTGAAAGAGATTGCAGAGAATTGGTATTAAATATTTGGTAGAATTCATCTGGGCCTAGTTAATAACAGAAAGGTTATTAATTATTGGTTCAATTTCATTAACAGATATAGGCCTATTCCGATTGTCTATTTCTTCTTAATGTAAGTTTTCGTAGATTGTATCTTTCATGGAATTGGTCCATTTCATCTAGGTTATCACATTTGTCAACATAGAGTTGTTGGTAGTATGCCTTTCTTTATTACCCTTTTAATGGCTATCAGATCTATGGTCCCTTCTTTTATTCTAGATATTAGTAATTTGTATCCTCTCTCTTTTTTTCTTAATTAGCCTGGCTAGAGGCTTATCACTTTCATTGATCTTTTCAAGGAACCAGCTTTTGGTTTCAGTAATTTTCTTTATTGATTTCCTGTTTTCAATCTCATTGATTTCTGCTCTAATTCTTATTTTTTTCTCTTCTGTTAACTTTGGGTTTAATTTGCTTTTGTTTTTCTAGTATGCTAAAGTGGAAGCTTAGATTATTGATTTTACCTCTTTCTTCTTTTCTAATATATGCATTCAATACTGTAATTTAGTACTGTAGTCTAAGCACTACCTTTACTGCATCTTACAAACTTTGATGTTAAATTTTCTTTTTAATTAAGTTCAAAATATCTTCAAATTTCTATTGAGATTTCTTCTTTGACCCATGTGTTATTTGGAAATGGGTTGTATTTTGGAATTTTCCATTTACCTTTTTTTGTTGTTGTTATTGATTTTTACCTTAATTCCACTGTAGTTGGAAAGCATACATTGTATGATTTCTATTCTTTTAATATTAAGGTGTGGTTTTTGGCCCAGAATGTGATCTATCTTGGTGAATGTTCCTTGTGAGCTTGAGAATAAGGTGTATTCTGCTATTGTTTGATGAAGTAGTCCATAGATGTCCCTTATATTTAGCTGATAGATGGCGTTCTTGAATCTAACTTTGTTCTTACTGATTTTTTGCCTGCTGGATCTATGTCTGATATAAGGGTGTTGATGACTCCAATTATGATAATAGGTTCATCTCTTTCTCTGTGCAGTTTTATCTGTTTTTGCCTCACTGGTTTGATGCTCCATTGTTGAGAACATACACATTAAGGATTGTTATATCTTTTTAGAGAACTGACCCCTTTATCATTATGTAATGCCCCTCTTTATCCCTGATAACCTTCCTTGGTCCAATATCTGCTCTGTCTGAAATTAATATAGCTACTCCTACTTTATTTGATTAGTGTTAGCAAGGTATATCTTTCTTTTTCCATATACTTTAAAAAAATTAATTCAATTTAATTGGAGGCTAATTACTTTACAATATTCCATTTACTTTTAATTAATATGTGTCTTCATATTTAAAGTGGGCTTCTTGTAGACAACATATAGTGTTGGGTCTTGTTTTTTATCTACTCTGACAATCTTTGTCTTTTAATTGTTGCATTTAGACTCAATATTCAAAGTGATTATTGATATGGTTAGATTGCGTGTGTGCTAAGTCGCTTCAGTCATGTCTGACTCTGTGTGATCCTATTGACTGTAGCCTGCTAGGCTCTTCTGTCCAGGCAAGAAAACTGGACTGGGTTGTCATGCCCTTCTCCAGGGGATCTTCCCAACCCAGGGATCGAACCCAGGTCTCCTGCATTGCAGGCAGATTCTTTACCATCTGAGCCACTATAGTTAGATTAATAGCCACCATATCTGTTATTGCTTTTTATTTGTTGTCATTCTTCTTTGTTTCTATTTTTGTCTTTAATTTTTTGGCCTTTTGTGATTTTCTTTGAACATTTTGTATAATTCCATTTTCTCTGCTTTCTTAGCTTATCAGTTATGCTTTTTTTAACTTTTAAAATGTATTTATTTATTTATTTCTGGCTGTGCTGGATCTTTGTTGCTGCATGGGCTTTCTGTAGTTGCGGGATCTACTTTCTAGTTGTGGTGTGTGGGTTTCTCATAGCAATGGCTTCTACTGTTGTGGAGCACAGGCTCTCAGGCACACAGGCTTCAATAGTTGTGTTGCATGGGCTCAGTATTTGTGGCTCATGGGCTCTAGAGCACAGGCTCAGTAGTTGTGGCACACAGGCTTAGTTGCTCCATGGCATGTGGGATGTCCCCAGACCAGGGAGGGATCAAACCTGAGTCTGCTGCATTGGCAGGTGGATTCTTTACCACTAAGCCACCACGGAAGCCCCAGTTATACTTGTTTTTTTTTTTTTTTACTTTTTTCAGTGGTTTCCCTAGAGTTTGCAATATACATTTATGATGAATCCAAGTCCACTTCACTTTAAAATGAGATTATACTGCTTCATAGGTAGTACAAATATCTTATAATAACAAAGCAATACTAATACACTCCTCCTGTCTTCTATATTA
The DNA here is from genome assembly GCF_014754425.2 of Oryx dammah. Classification (NCBI taxonomy): domain Eukaryota; kingdom Metazoa; phylum Chordata; class Mammalia; order Artiodactyla; family Bovidae; genus Oryx; species Oryx dammah. Next base: position 31,656,775 of record NW_024070207.1, on the reverse strand, counting down.
TTGGTGTCATTTATCTCACGCATAAACATATATGTATCTCATTTTATTGCTCCTTGCTTCATTACACTTCATAGATATGTATATTTTACAAATTGAAGATTTGTGGCAACTCTTCACTGAGCAAGTCTATGGTACCATTTTCTCAGTAGCATTTGTTTGTTTCGTGTCTCTGTGTCACATTTTGGTATCACAATATTTCAAGTTTTTCCATTATTATTATAGTTGTTAAAATGATCTGTGATCAGGAATCTTTGATGTAACTACTATGAGTTCCTAATGACTCAGATGATCATTAGCATTTTTTAGTAATGAAATATTTTTAAAGTATGTATACTGTTTTTCTAAGACATTATGCTGTTATACACTTAATAGTGCAGTATAGTGTAAACATAACTTTTTTTTTAATATTTATTTGGCTTTAATTGTGGCATGCAAGATCTTTTGCTGTGGCTTGTGAACTCTTAGTTGTGGGATGTAGTTCTCTGACCAGAGATTGAACCCAGGCCCCCTGTATTGGGAGTGTAGAATCTTAGCTACTGGACCACTAGGGAAGTCCCAAGTTTTATTTTTTAACATAAATTTTATATGTACTGGGAAAACAAAAAATTTGTGTGACTAGCTTTATTGCAATATCTGCTTTATTTTGGTAGTCTAGAATTGAACCCACAGTATGTCTGAGGTGTGCCTATGTATACACACACACACACACACACACACACAGGCATAATAGTTGAATACAGTGTTGCTATTATTAAGAATAATAAAAATTAAAGTTTTAATTTTACCTTCAATTATTCCTTTTCTGGTGTTCTTTTTTTCTTTATATTCATCTGAGTTTTTAGTCTATATAATTTTCCTTTTCTTTAAAGAACTTCTTTTAACATTTCTTGCAAGGGAGGTATACTGGCAATAAATTCCCTCAATTTTTGTTTGTTTGAGAAAGCTCAATTTCTCTTTCACTTTTTTTTTTTTTTTGGTTGCACCATGTGGCATGTGAAGTCTTAGTTCTCCAACCAGGGATTGAACCCATGCCCTTTGCAGCAGAAGCATGGAGTCTTAACCACTGGACAACCAGGGAAAGATAATCTCTTTCACTTTTGAAGGATTACTTTTGCAGAGTACAGAATTCTAGATTGGTGGTTTATTTTTTTCCACTCAACACTTTATTCACCCTCTTCTTGCTTGCAAGGTTTCTGAGAAGTTGGGTGTAAATCTTATCTTTACTTCTCTATAGGTAAAGTATTTTTTCCCATTAATTTCTTTCAAGAGTTTTTTTCCTTTAATTTTGTGTGATTTGGAAATAATATGTTTAGGTATAGTTTTTTGAGCATTTATCCTGTTTGATGTTTTCTAAGATTCCTGGGTCTGTGGTTTTGTGTCTAATACAGATTCGTGTAAAGTCTCAGTAATTATTGTTTCAAATATTTCTTTTGCTCCTTTCTTTCTTCTCCTTCTGGTATTCCCATTATGCAAATATTACATCTTTTGTATTTGTTCCACAGTTTTTGGATATTGAAGGGGTTTGATCTTTTTTCTGCTTGCTTTTCAGTTTTGGAGATTTCTATGGAGACATCCTCAAGCTTAGAGATTCTTTTCTCAGCCAAGTCTAGTCTACTAAGAAGCCCATCAAAACATTCTTCATTTTTGTTAGTGTTTTTGATCTCTAGCATTTTTTTGGTTCTTTCTTTGTTTACATTGCCCATCTGTTCTTGCATACTGTCTACTTTATCCATCAGAGCCCTTAGTATATTAATCATAGTTGTTTTAAATTGCTGGTCTGATAATTCCTACTTCCCTGCCATATCTGAGTTTAATTATGATTCTTGTTCTGTCTTTTCAAGCTG
>NW_024070207.1:31421270-31654921 GCF_014754425.2 Oryx dammah | reverse complement strand
TTCTGTAGTCCTGTATTAGATCTGTGGAAGAAGAATGCTGCCTGCCATATCGGTAAACAGAATATGCCACCAAGCCATCAGCCACTGCAGCCACCCCCAACTGTGTACCCTGAGAGGATTCAGGATGGAGAAAAGCAAGACACTGGCCCTTAAGGTACACATCAAAGGAATGATATCAGCGGGCCCAGACTCTTGCATTTCCCCATACTTATAAAAGCACTAAATTCATAAACTTGAGATGTTTGTGGAGAAGAAAATGGCAAACCACTCTTGCCTGGAGAATCCCAGGGATAGAGGAGCCTGGTGGGTGGCTGTCTATGGGGTCGCACAGAATCAGACACGACTAAAGTGACTTAGCAGCAGCAGCAGCAGCAGCAGAGATGTTTGGTTCTCTTTATTTTAAAAAAAAATATTTATTTATTTTATTTTTGGTTTCACTGGGTCTTCATTGCTGCACACAGGCTTTCTCTAGTTGCAGCGACGAGGGTTACTCTTCATTGTGGTGCATGAGCTTCTCACTGTAGTGGCTTTTCTCATTGCAGAGCAGAGGCTCTAGGGCATTCAGACTTTACTAGTTGCATGGGCATCAGTAGTTGTGACTCATGGGCTCAGTAGATGTGGTGCACCAGCTTAGCTGCTCCACGGCATGTAGAACCTTCCCAGACCAGGGATCTAACCCGTGCCCCCTGCATTGGCAGGTGGACTCTTTTTTTTTAATCTAATAAATTTTAATATTTGATATATTTCTTCTTACATACAGTCAATCTTCCATTTGATAATTCATAAAGATGTTTTATGTTGACACTTAAGCAGTGAATTTGCTTCCCAGTTCCTTAGGAACCAAGCTTGTACTCAGGTTTAAATACGTTCAACATGGTACAGAGTACATTGTGTAATTTTGGTGCGTCTCCATAAGATTCACCAAGTTTAACATATGTCTTTATTCTCAGTACATTTTCCATTGTTATGCTGTTGATCATCTACTAATATAATAAGAAATCTAGTTTTGATTCTAATTGTAAATCAGAAATGCTGTTTTTCTGCTGCTGTTGTTGACCTTTTTTCTTTAATTTATACTTTTGCTCAGCCATTTCTGATGCAAAGCTTGGAGTAGTTTATCTTAAGAGTCTTTCTTGTCTTTTTTTCCCTACATTTAATCTTGCACCTGATCAGTTTAATGCATTATCAGTAATGGTTATAATGCATAAGACAAAAGGTATTCCATGCTAGAAATAGCATGCTTTAATAGTGAGACAATAAGGTCTCTCACTGTTTTCATTGTTTCCCCATCTATTTGCCATGGAGTGATGGGACTGGATGCCATTATCTTCATTTTTTGAATGCTGAGTTTTAAGCTTTTTCACTCTCCTCTTTCACTTTCATCAAGAGGCTCTTTAGTTCTTCTTCTCTTTCTGCCATAAGGGTGGTGTCATCTGTATATCTGAGATTATTGATATTTCTCCCGGCAATCTTGATTCCAGCTTGTGCTTCAATCAGCCCGGCATTTAACATGATGTACTCTGGATAGAAGTTAAATAAGCAGGGTGACAATATACAGCCTTGACGTACTCCTTTCCTAATTTGGAACCAGTCTGTTGTTCCATGTCCAGTTCTAGCCGTTGCTTCTTGACCAGCAGGTGGACTCTTATCCATTGTACCGCCAGGGAAGTCCTGTCTGGTTTTCTTTAATTAACGGTATTTTTTTGATATTCCAACTATAGGGTTTTTGTTGCAAAACTCCTATTTATCCTGGCTCCTCCCTCACCTCTTCAGAGCAGTCCCTCAGAGCTCTCTGAGAGGCTGTCTTCCAGGTTTAAGTCCTCAGAAATTCCTTCAAATAACGCATAATTCTCAACTTCTAGGTTGTACTTTTTTTTTTTTTAGATGACAGATCTCAGACTCTAAGCAAGCCTGTCTCTGTGGACTGTGAACTTCACACGTCCTTCTCAGTTTTTTCCTACCCCCTCGGTGGTACAAGATGGCTTGAGTGGACTGGAGTTGGGTATTTCCTTTTTCCCAGGTGGAAGGCTAGAGTTGGCTGTATTTGAATATTTCCTTTCCCCAAATCAGTTAGGCTCTGATAAAACCCCAGCAAGTTAGGCTTTGGTTAAATAGTTTTTCCTGAGGATGAGCTTGTTAAGAACAGAATACTCCCATGTATTTCCTTTTCCCCTCCCCTTGCTGGAAGCGGGAGGGGATTGTTCTCTGACATTCACTGTAAGAACGTGATAGAGATCCAGTCTCACAAAAGTCTGGGGGACTCCTGATGGCTGGGTCTCACTGCAGTTTAAAACCCTCAGATTGTCTACACTGAACCCTCAGTCATTGGTCAGTTACAGGTCAGGTTTCCCTGCCCAGCACTAGTTCTCTGACCCACTGGGCCCAGACTAAATTGCCGACCCAAAGAATTGAGAACCAAATAAATGAAGTTTGTATTATTAAGCCAGTAAGTTTGGGGGCAGTTTTTTTTCCTAACATAGAAATAGAAAACCGCTTCTGTAAATAAGTAAAACAAAAGCATAAATCCATTGTACTGATTTTTTAAAATTCCAAGTGTTTTCTGCATGTCCAAGTGTATGATGCACAAATTTTTAAAAATAGCACATATAATAGTATCACTAATCATTTTGTGCACAGTAGAATATAATTCAGAAAAAAATGTTTTCCACTAATTTAATTTAGATCATGAACTCCTTATTGCCAAATTTAGACTTAAATTGAAGAAAGTGGGGAAAACCACTAGACCATTCAGGTATGACCTAAATCAAATCCCTTACAATTATACAGTGGAAGTGAGAAATAGATTTAAGGGACTAGATCTGATAGACACAGTGCCTGATGAACTATGGATGGAGGTTTGTGACATTGTACAGGAGACAGGGATCAAGATCATCCCCAAGAAAAAGAAATGCAAAAAAGCAAAATGGCTGTCTGAGGAGGCCTTACAAATAGCTGTGAAAAGAAGAGAAGTGAAAAGAAAAGGAGAAAAGGAAAGATATACCCATTTGAATGCAGAGTTCCATAGAATAGCAAGGAGAGATAAGAAAGCCTTCCTCGGTGATCAGTGCAAAGAAATAGAGGGAAATAACAGAATGGGAAAGACTAAGGATCTCTTCAAGATGATAAGAGATACCAAAGGAACATTTCATGCAAAGATGGGCTCAATAAAGGACAGAAATGATATGGACCTAGCAGAAGAAGAAGATATTAAAAAGAGATGGCAAGAATACACAGAAAAACTGTACAATAAAGATCTTCACGACCCAGATAATCCTGATGGTGTGATCACTCACCTAGAGCCAGATATTCTGGAATGTGAAGTCAAGTGGGCCTTAGGAAGCATCACTATGAACAAAACTAGTTATGAACAAAGCTAGTGGAGGTGATGGAATTCCAGTGGAGCTATTTCAAATCCTGAAAGATGATGCTGTGAAAGTGCTGCACTCAGTATGTCAGCAAATTTGGAAAACTCAGCAGTGGCCACAGGACTGGAAAAGGTCAGTTTTCATTCCAATTGTTCATTCCAATTGCAAAAAAAGGCAATGCCAAAGAATGCTCTAACTACTGCACAATTGCACTCATCTCACACGCTAGTAAAGTAATGCTCAAAATTCTCCAAGCCAGGCTTCAGCAATACGTGAACCGTGAATTTCCAGATTTTCAAGCTGGTTTTAGAAAAGACAGAGGAACCAGAGATCAAACTGCCAACATCTGCTGGATCATGGAAAAAGCAAGAGAGTTCCAGAAAAACATCTATTTCTGCTTTATTGACTATGCCAAAGCCCTTGATTGTGTGGACCAACACAAACTGTGGAAAATTCTGAAAGAGATGGGAATACCAGACCACCTGACCTGCTTCTTGAGATATCTGTACACAGGTCAGGAAGCAACAGTTAGAACTGGACATGGAACAACAGACTGGTTCCAGATTGGGAAAGGAGTACGTCAAGGCTGTATATTGTCACCCTGCTTATTTAACTTATATGCAGAGTACATCATGAGAAACACTGGACTGGAAGAAACACAAGCTGGAATCAAGATTGCCCAGAGAAATATCAATAACCTCAGATATGCAGAAGACACCACCCTTATGGCAGAAAGTGAAGAGGAACTAAAGAGCCTCTTGATGAAAATGAAAGAGGAGAGTGAAAAAGTTGGCTTAAAGCTCAACATTCAGAAAACTAAGATCATGGTATCTGGTCCCATCACTTCATGGCAAATAGATGGGGAAACAGTGGCTGACTTTATTTTGGGGGGCTCCAAAATCACTGCAGATGGTGATTGCAGCCATGAAATTAAAAGACACTTACTCCTTGGAAGGAAAGTTATGACCAACCTAGACAGTATATTAAGAAGCAGAGACATTACTTTTCCAACAAAGGTCCATCTAGTCAAGGCTATGGTTTTTCCAGTAGTCATGTATGGATGTGAGAGTTGGACTATAAAGAAAGCTGAGCACTGAAGAATTAATGCTTTTGAACTGTGGTGTTGCATAAGACTCTTGAGAGTCCCTTGGACTGCAAGGAGATCCAACCAGTCCATCTTAAGGGAGATCAGTCTTAGGTGTTCAGTGGAAGGACTGATGTTGAAGCTGAAACTCCAATACTTTGGCCACCTGATGCGAAGAGCTGACTCATTTGAAAAGACCCTGATGCTGGGAAAGATTGAGGGCAGGAGGAGAAGGGGATGACAGAGGATGAGATGGCTGGATGGCATCACTGACTCTTTGTGACCCATGAACTGTAGCCCACCAGGCTCCTCTGTCCATGGAATTTTCTAGGCAAGAATACTGGAGTGGGTTGCCATTTCCTTCTCCCAGCCCAGGGATTGAACTGGGGTCTCCCACATTGTAGGCAGGCTCTTTACCATCTGAACTACCAGGGAAGCCCATAATAAAGGGTGCCCTGAATAAAAGATGGGTTTCCCTCAAGTTCCTGGATGTCTATGGTGGATTAAAAGGAAGGCCTGCTGAATTCAGTGCTGTATCTTGGATTGGATCCTGGAACAGAAAAAGGACATTAGTGGAAAAAACTGGTGAAATCTTAAGTCTGGAGTTTAGTTGATAATAATGTACCAATGTTGGTCTTGGTTTTGATGAATACACCATGGTCATATAAAATGTTAATCTTTGAGGAATGAGTGGAGCTAATTCACTTCAGTCGTGTCTGACTCTTTGCAACCCCATGGACTGCAGCCCACCAGGCTCCTCTGTCCGTGGGAATCTCCAGCAAGAATACTGGAGTGGGTTGCCATTTCCACCTCCAGGGGATCTTCCCCACTCAGGGATCAAACCCACGGCTCCTGTGGCTCCTGCGGCTCCTGCATTGCAGGCAGATTCTTTACTGCTGAGCCACCGGGGAAGCCCCTAAACTTAGTAAAAACATGTAAAAATAACTAAAGCTGGGGGTAAAAAAAAAGATTCAGTTTGGAAGAAGGATGCTGGGTTTTGGTGGAGAACTGTTGCTTAGGGGCAAGACAAACCTAACAGGGAAGGTCAAATTAGAAAGATGAAAGGACTGCTCCAGATATGAACTAGAAACCACAATTAAGGAAAAGAAGTAGGCAGACTCGCATCAGGGTACTTAGTATAAATTTTACAGAAAATATGGAAATTATCTCAATAAGAATATGTTTATTTTAATGAAATAGTAATGGTTGGCTTAATACAAACCCATTCTCTAACATAGGTTATCCTTTAGTCATTAGCCAATGTCCAATTTCACATGAACTGATATTTGCCACCTTTGGTGAGAGTTATAGATAGAGTTCTTCCCTTCTTCCCTATAAATGTGAGCTGCAGTTAATCCCTAGATTTTGAGTGAGATGTTCAATTTTTTTCTTCTTAGCATGTTGTTTCCTAGTGTCAAATTCTTTTTTAAAATATATTTATTCATTTATTTATCTGGCTATACCATGCCTTAGTTGTGCCACACAGGATCTTTAGCTGCAGCATGTGGGACCTAGTTCCCTGACCAAGGATCAAACCCACGCCCCCTGCATTGGGAGCACAGAATCTTAGCCACTGGACCACCAGAAAAGACCCTGTAGTGTCAAATTCTACATTTAAAAAATTAAACAGCTTCAAACTTGATTATAAATTACATCCACTTAAAAAAAAACACACCACATAATACAAGAAGCATGCTTTGGTAATGAGACTAGACCTTCTTCATGTCCCCTGAGTCTGTAAATGATGACTGGATCTTAGATCACAGCTTCTTGGATTTCTGAATGGTTACTATGCATGTAACAAATCACAAGCCATGCCACCACCTGTCCAGCTCTCTAAGGCTAGGTGTGTAAATTGTGCCATCCAACCAGTTTAGTTGCCCCACTCCCTTTTGGTAGACTTGGATACTGGGAGATAAATTGGGTAAGATTTTGGTTTTACATTGTAAATAGTGTATTAAGCCAGCTTAAGCCCCAAACCTATAAATTGTCATTTATAAAAAGGAACTGGTGGAGGCCTGTTGGTATCTACAGGCAAGAATGTAGCTGGATTTCAGGCAGAAACTAGAACCAGGAACCAGTTCAGTACAGTTCAGTTCAGTTGTTCAGTCATATCCGACTCTTTGCGACCTCATGAACTCCAGCACGCCAGGCCTCCCTGTCCATCACCAACTCCCAGAGTTCACCCAAACCCAAGTCCATCGAGTCGGTGATGCCATCCAACCATCTCATCCTCTGTCATCCCCTTCTCCTCCTGCCCTCAATCTTTCCCAGCATCAGGGTCTTTTCAAATGAGTCAGTACTTTGCATCAGGTGGCCAAAGTATTGGAGCTTCAGCTTCAACATCAGTCCTTCCAATGAACACCCAGGACTGATCTCCTTTAGGATGGACTGGTTGGATCTCCTTGCAGTCCAAGGGACTCTCAAGAATCTTCTCCAACACCACAGTTCAAAAGCATCAATTCTTTGGCGCTCAGCTTTGTTTATAGTCCAACTCTCACATCCATACATGACCAGTGGAAAAACCGTAGCCTTGACTTATATGGACCTTTGTTGGCAAAGTAATGTCTCTGCTTTTTAATATACTGTCTAGGTTGGTCATAACTTTCCTTCCAAGGAGTAAGTGTCTTTTAATTTCATGGCTGCAATCACCATCTGCAGTGATTTTGGAGTCCCCAAAATAAAGTCAGCCACTGTTTCCCCATCTATTTGCCATGAAGTGATGGGACCAGATACCATGATCTTAGTTTTCTGAATATTGAGCGTTAAGCCAACTTTTTCACTCTCCTCTTTCATTTTCATCAAGAGGCTCTTTAGTTCTTCTTCACTTTCTGCCATAAGGGTGGTGTCATCTGCATATCTGAGGTTGTTGATATTTCTCCCGGCAATCTTGATTCCAGCTTGTGCTTCATCCAGCCCAGAGTTTCTCATGATGTACTCTGCATATAAGTTAAATAAGCAGGGTGACAATATACAGCCTTGACGTACTCCTTTCCCAATTTGGAACCAGTCTGTTCCATGTCCAGTTCTAACTGTTGCTTCCTGACCTGCATACAGGTTTCTCAAGAAGCAGGTCAGGTGGTCTGGTATTCCCATCTCTTTCAGAATTTTCCAGTTTATTGTGATCCACCCAGTCAAAGGCTTTGGCATTGTCAATAACCAGAAAGCCAGCAAAGAAACCAAGAAGCATATTCTCTGTTGGCCTCTCACCTTTGCTTCTGTCTCCTTACAGAATGACTTTCTTGGCTCCTCTGTCTACACAGTGGCTGGCTGGCTGATTCTAGGCCCCATGAAAAATTCCCCAGAGAGAAAATCTGATTGGCTAACTCTGGCAGACACAACCCCTAGTCTAAAAAACCATGGAGACAGAGTCGCATGGTGTAAACATGGCTTCCTATTCATAGAAGTAGAAGAATAGTACTGAGAAAAGCAAGCGCTGTAAGCTGTGCAGACACCTCAGGGGTTATCTACCATAGGAAATGGCAAGAACCATAATACAGAGCAGAAAGAGGAGATTTAATTGCTGTGTGAAACACACAAACCGGGTGATATTGAACATTCTTTCAGAGTTAAGCATCAAATGTTGGTTCAGTTCCTAAAAGAACATTGACCATTTCCTCTGCATAGGTTTGACTAAGTACCATGGGCAGAAAAGGAGTATTGAATATGGTCTCAGCCCTCACTTGAGTTACGAAGATATGTCATGTAGCATGAAGAATGTAGGGGCTATGGAAGGGCATATAGTTACAAGTCCAACTACTGTGTCTCAATAAGGAAGTTGTTTGAAGAAATGTATGCAGCAGGGATCTAATTAAGCCCAGCGCCTCCAAGTCCTGCCCCACCACAGATGGGCCAAAAGAATCTCATTTCCCCTGGTCATTTTTATGAACATTGCCCCACAAATTCCTTTTGTAAAAGTGTATGCTATCTGGAGTACCCTATTTGAGCACAACTGCTCTTTGAAATGCTGTATGATCAAGCATTAATACCTTAACATAGATTGGTTTATCTTATCCTAAGACTGGTAAACTTGGATGAGAAATCAGAAAAGATCTTGAGTACAGAGTATGGGCAATAGCCCCCTTTGGAGGTCTATGGAGGTGAATGATGATGAGGTATGGAATGAGGTGGTGAGAGGCTCCGGGAAGTTACCTCACTTAGTTCAGGTAGTTGCCACGAGTTGAAGGCTCCCCTAACTTCAGTTCCCAGAAAGTTTCAGCAAAAATCTTAATGGCAAAGATTAAATCCTCTGTTTTCTTTCTCCTAATTTTTATTTTATATGATCCTCTGTTTTCTTTCCAACATCCTATAAAAGCTTATACTCATACCAACTTTCCTCATTCTTGTGGAATCCTGTAAATAAATCTTCAGTTGACTGAAGGATCAAGATTAGGGAATATACTGAGGAAAAGACATTGTAACTGCATCAGAAGAGCCAGTTATCTGTGTAGCCTTTCCCACCTACCCCAAAATAGCTCTCTGGCTGGTCTGATGCCAGGAAATTTCTTATTAGATTCATTCCTTTGGAGTATTATTAACCGAGCCTGGCCAAGATGGTCGTTCAATAGTTTTGTTGTAAGATATGGTGGTTCAGATGGTGAAGAATCTGCCTGCCAGTGTGGGAGACCCAAGTTCGATCCCTGGGTCACAAAGATTCCCTGGAGAAGGGAATGACTACCCACTCCAGTATTCTTGCCTGGAGAATTCCATGGGCAGAGGAGCCTGGTGAGCTACATTTCATGGGGTCACAAAGAGTTGGACACAACTGAGCAACCAACACTTTCACTTTCACTTTTTTCTTCATGGTGATGACATCAAAGATTAGCATGAATGTCTCTCAGTTTAGTGAGATCAGATTACCCATATAAAAGTTGTTGTGTGGGAGAAGGCTGCTAAAATATAAATCATGATTCTATTTATTCTGTGACATGTAAACATAGGACATTTTAAAAGACCAGGATAGACGGTAAAAACAGACTATGAGCACCATGTCAGAGAGAGGCTTACCACTACCACGTCATGTTTCTTCCTTTCTCGCCAGTGACATCCTAGCCACCTGCTGATTGATGTCTGCTGATAAGACCGGTGGTGGAGGCTGAACAGCTCCACCAAAGTGAAATATACAAAGCTACTGCTCGTCCTTCCTCAGTTGTTCCAAACAAATCATCAGAGCATGGAAATAACTCAGTGGCTAGATTTCCTGCATTGACTTGGTTCAAAGCAATTTATCCAGATAAACCTTCCTATTTCCTCCATCATTCTGGGAAAAATACCACCAGAAAAGGTCATGAAAAGTAAATACACTAGGTTTTCAGGAAGTCTCTATATATTCCACTTCTAAGAAATATGTTTAAGAGAAACAAAATGAATTATGGAGTTTTCACTGCTGGTTTTGACACAAATCAACCCTGTCTTCATCACCTAGTAATAACCTCACCTTTTGTTTCTATAAAATTAGATAATGTTTGGATATGGTAGAACGTATGCTGATAAATCAAGAGGAAAATTTTTAAAGTGAAATATTGAGATTAAAAAATTATGTGGAGAACAACTTGACAGAATTCAAGTCATTTTATAATACAATTGACTCCAAGAACTGTGTGTCTAAAGCAGATTAAAATGACTGGTCCCTAGAGAGAGGGGATTTAAATGCATAAGCACATTTCTATGTCAGCCATATTTTTGGTAAAATTTTGAGAAGACTTTAAAGCTCACATTGGTATTAAAATTTTTATTTTTTAGAAATGTATTGATAGTTCATGCAAATAAAGATCTCTTTGGGTCCTAATGAGCATTATTTTATGAGAGAAACTGTCTCTAGTTTCAAAATTATACCATAAAGTGCCTATCAGTATAAGAAAACAGCTCACAATATTTTTTTGGCTGCATCACATGTCGTGGGGGGGGGTCTTAGTTGCCCGACTAGAGACCGAACCCATGTCCCCTGCATTGAAAGCACAGAGTCTTAACCACTGGACCAGGGAAGTGCCTTAATTATTTTTAACATCTGTCCAGTCGAAGCAGCACCGTACCTGACTAAATTGCATTATGACAATTTCAATACCCTACTATTATGGTATTGATACTCTGCTGCTTTTAGCAATGAATTCAGAAAAATATATACGGAAATAGAATCCTATTACCCTCCACTGGAGGCTTCTGCAGTGGCTCAGCAGTAAAGAATCCCACTGCAATGCAGGAGACAGAGGAGACGCGGGTTCAATCCCTGGGTCAGGAAGATCTCCTGGAGGAGGGCATGGCACCCCACTCCAATATTCTTGCCTGGAGAATCCCATGGCTAGAGGAGCCTGGTGGGCTACAGTCCATAGGGTCTCAAAGAATCAGATATAACTGAGGCAACTGAACACACTGGCATGCACCCTCCACTGACATTGTCTGATATGGTTATGCTGCTTTAAGGAGACTACTCCTGTTCTCCTTCCCCCTTTCCCTCTTTTGTCCCATCCTCACCCCTGTCCAGTTCAGTAAAGTGTACTAGATCAGTGGGATGGGGTGGGAAGGAGTGATATATTGGTTGGAATAAACTTTTTTTTGAAAAATTGCTGAATGCAAACCACCTCAAGGCAATGTAAAAACACCGATAACAATGGAAACATTGCGTGATTTGAATTAACTCATTCAGCAAACATTAGTTGAACATCTGTGTGCTCATTGTTTTAGGCATTGAAAATACAAATACGGATAAGACAGTCCTGAGTCAAAGAGTTCACTCTTTAAGGGACAAGCATCATGAGATAGAAGGAGTGACAGGCAATTTATATGTATGACTGGGAGGAAAAAGATTGACTAGGACTTTGCCAGATGGACAAAGAAGAGAAGAGCTTCCAGGCAGAATGAATAGCAAGTACAAGACAAGAAGATGTGAAATGACAAGATGTTTGGGGAATTTATAGGCTAATGGTGATGGGAGGAGAGGATGAAAAGTGGCCAGAGATGATGTTGGAAAGGAATAAGAGTTAAATCACTAAAGGGCTTTGTGTACCACTCATCACTAGAGAGGTTTTTTCTCTTGTTGGTCAAAGATGGTACACATAGCTTGGATGAAATATCCCTGAACCATGTATTTCTTTGCTTGGTCTTAGAGATACCATGATATCAGAAAGGAATATTCAGAGTGGTGAGAGGAAATAACTGGAAAAATAGAACTTCATTTAAAATTCACAAATTAGAATAAAGTGTTCAGAAAAAGATCCAAATCTCTTTGGAAATTAATTATATGGTACAAGTAGCATTTCTAATCAATATAGAAAGAATGGACTCTTCAGGAAATGATGTTGGAACAATTAGTTTACCTTTGGAGGGGTGAAGCTGAGCCCTACTTCATTCCTTATACTGAATAAATTCCAGATGGAGCAAATATTTAAAATTAAAATGAAAATATTAGAAGAAAATATAAATAAACATTTTGATAATATTGAGATGGGGAAGATATTGTAAAGTAGTATTCTAAACTCAGAAACAACAAAAAGATTGAGAAATATGGCTACATAAAAATGTATAGCTTCCTAATAGCCCATGAAAACTAAAATAAAAACAATGATCTGTGGAAAATATTTGAAACATTTATGATAAAGGGAAATTTTATTTAATATATAAAGAGCTCTTTTAAATCCAAGAAGAAAAAGCCCAACACAAGAATTAGAAAATGGCCAATGGATGTTGATAATCTAATTAGATTCTCTATAATCAGATAACTTTGTCATGTATTATAAATGTTAAAAACTCAACTAAAAATCCTCTAATACTTTACTTCTTTAATCTCCTTTGTTTTTCTGGACAAAGATTGACTCTTCTCAAATATGTATACCTGAATCTCTGTTCAGATGAATATTTTACTGTCTTTATTTTGCTGCTCTTGTTTTCAGAATGTATATTTGAACCACTTTAAAAATGTACATTAACCTTTTGAAATATGTCTACATATGAACACAATGGCCTCCCTTTCCTATGAATCTCAAAAGAACACCTGAAAAGATATGAGGATAGATCTTTGTACCCACTTGAAAAGAAATGTAGACCTGATGTGCCAAGATCTGAGAGTGTGACAGTTGCTGAATTCTGGCTGGTTTCACTCAATCCCTCTGATTTCTTCTTGCCTGCTAATCTATGACAAAAGGTATACTGCAAAACTTCCAAGATGGTGGTTTTATTTCCACAACTTATATGAAAGAATAATTGGTTAAAACAACCCCAAATGACCAATAGACACATAAAAATGCTCAGCCTCACTAGCAATCAAAGAGATAAAAATTAATACAACACTGAGATCACTTAGATGGACATCATCTTAGATTGATACAAATTGAGAAGATTGATAATCATATTGACTTGTGGGTAGAAAAACAGGGCCTTTGTGGTTGGGTCTAACTTGATGGTTTCCTGAACTTAGAATCTGAAAGTGAGCAGTTCCCTTCTCATGCCTTCCATCCCAGAAGGCTCTGTGCCCTTTTCCCAGCTCTGTGTGCCTGAGAGGCAGGTGTTGTGAGGACATAAAAGATCCTGTCATCTCTTTACCCGGAGTAATAACCATCTCCACATCTCTCCTCTGAGAGAGAGGTACTCTTCAAGAGATTCTGCCTGAATGAATGTGATCCAACAGAATTTTCTCTATCTCCTCTACGGGGAAGAAGATGGCAGTTTTTTATTTAAGAAAATAGTGATTTTTTTCAAGTTACTCTTTTCACCAGGCACCCTACTACAAAAAAGACCTTCCTGCCAGTTTTAGTGTCAATAGTTCTTCAGAGACTGAGCAACTCATGGTATCCTGACTGAACCAAGTTTCTAGACCTCCAGAAGTGAGGATCAGATAATAGGCTATTGTGAACCCACCCAGGCAACTGCCCCTGTGAGAAAACAGCAAAACTCTTTTATCCATTCCTTTAGGAAGTATTTCTTATGTACTGACCACATGCTAGGCTCTGTTGCAAGCATTGAGAAATACTGCAGTGAGCAGTAGCAGTTGTGGTGCATGGCTTAATTGCTCTGTGGCATGTGGAATCTTCCCGGACCAGGGATCAAACCCATGTTTTTGGTGTACACCAAAAACCTAACACAACATTGTAAATTAACTATACTTCAATTAAAAAAAAAAAAGAGTAAAGATGTCTTCCTCCAAAAGAGGATATGGATTTGTTTCTGTTAGGCACTGGGGATACCAGCAATACAGTGCTGTTGTAAGTCTAGTTAAAGAATTGAAGTTCTCTGAATGACCCAGAGAGTCAGACTTGGGCTGTAACCCCATGTAAGTACTATCCCAACTCAGGTTCACCATTTTCCTGAGGGTGTAGCACTTTGGGGTCCAAGGTTGCTATGGGGAGAGTCTCCTGTCTGTGAGAGCTCTGGGCTTTAACTTCTGACCTGCTGCCACTCGTTCTGTGAGTTTCCAAAGTGAAAACTTGAAACTTTTGAAACTGTCAAAAAAAAAAAAAAAACCAGGAAAAAAGTTCCTTTTGTTCTATTCAACTCTCTGGTGAATATTTTCCCTTCACTATTGGCCTGGTAATTCCCCATGGTCTTTTATTTATTGGCCTGGTAATTCCCCATGGTCCCCATTGGGTCTTTTATGCTTTTAAGATGGTCATTTTTATATTTTTATGCAGGGTTTTCAGTAGGAAGATTGTTCAAATAATCTAGCCCTCAATGACCAGAATTAGGAAGCTAGCATTTAGTTCCATCCCATTTTATTTTTAATCTTTTCTGCAAGATGAAAGCCATTCCTGTCTGTTCTTTCAGGCTCAATTTCTCATCTCTTGTATGTGATCACTCAAACACGTATTTCCACAAGAATAAACAGTAGTTATAAGGCAAAGGACAGTCCCCCAGGGCAAAAGAAAACAATCTATAGAAACATAAGGTAACTCTAGTTCAACTACACCCAACAAATTTTGGAATAATTCATATTACCAAATGGGCTTCCCAGGTGGCACAATGGTAAAGAATCTACCTGCCAATGCAGGAGACTGAGGAGATGTGCATTTGATCCCTGGCTTGGGAAGAGCCCCTGGAGGAGGGCATGGCATCCACTCCAGTATTCCTTCCTGGATAATCCCATGGACAGAGGAGCCTGGCAGGCTATAGTCCATGGGGTCATGAAGAGTTGGACATGACTGAGCAACTGAGCACACATATTACCAAACAGAAGTTGGTTCATCAGTCTAAAAACATCTTCATTCAAGTTGCTTCATTGTTTCCTTCAAGAACAAAGCATCATTATTTACCTTGTATGTATGGGACTGAAGGGGTCCAAACACACAAAGTAAGGGTTCTCCCAACCTCTTCCCAAAAAGGAGCAATGTGAACTAAAGATGAATTCATATTTCCGCTTCCTGAGCTCTGTGCTGTATTTTTAAATAACAACCTTCTCAACTTTTAG
This sequence comes from Oryx dammah, assembly GCF_014754425.2. NCBI lineage: Eukaryota > Metazoa > Chordata > Mammalia > Artiodactyla > Bovidae > Oryx > Oryx dammah. The sequence goes on along the minus strand of NW_024070207.1, from coordinate 31,640,079 downwards.
CCACCAATATTTCCTGAAAATTCCTAGGCCTCACAATTCATTCTAGGTACCTTATTAACTTTCCATCATAAGAGGCAGATTCCAACTGACTCTTTCCTTCATCTTCCATGTTCCCTTGGATAGTTTAAATGGAACAAAAGTTGATAACCTACAATGATGCCTTTCATAAAAGCTGCCTATTGCTGCATAGGTCTTGCCAACACATTTGCTTATAAAAAACAGGCACCTCTGTGACAATATTTTATTCCAATGATGCTTTTTCCATTCTACCAGTATGTGCCAGAAATGCGATTGTTTTGGTCCGTTGCCCTTAGTACAATGGAGTCAATTGTTTGGCTTTACATTTTTTGGTCTTGTGTTTTGGCTGACTAAGAAGCCCAAGCTGAGGTATTTTAACACATCAAAGAGACACTGAATAGGAAGAATAATAAGGAAAAATATGAGTAAGGAAGAGCATGGTACTTGAAGAGGCTTTCTATTGGTTTTTAAATTAGAAAATTAGTGATCACTGTCCATCAAGTTTTCACTTATTATTTGATATAAGTACAGGATGTTTCAAAGAAGCATCTTAAAATATCAAGTTTTAAAACAATTTAACATGAGGAAGATTGTACAGTGGGTATAGATGGGAAATGGAGGGAGAGTGTCTGTGTGTGATAGATAATATATCAGAAAAAAAAAAGATGCAGGAAGGAGAGAAGGGTGTTAGCTGTTTCTTAGGCAGAGGAGAATGGACAATTTAGTTAAAGCTGGCCACCTGCCTCCTCCTGTCTCTCCAAGTTTGTAGGGACAATTAGTTGAGGATATTCTAGGTTATGATATGGTAAATAACTCCCAATGTTACTGCCTTAATTCAACAGAGATGTATTTGTCCCTCATGTCCAAGGTAGGTCTGAGGGACTTCCTAGCACAATTGTACCTCTGTGTAACTATTCCATCCAGACTGATAGTGACTTTGCCATCCGATAATTGTACCCCCTTAAACATCTGGTTGTTTTAAACTTAGCTGATGTAACATGAGAAGAGAGAGAGTTTAAGGATCTTGCACAAGCAATTAAATATTCTCTTCCAGAAGTGATACATATCACTTCAGCCTGCAAACCACTAGCCAAACTTGTCACGTGGCCCTGACCAAGTTCATGATGGATGGGTAAGTATAATTTGCTATGTGCCTGGAGGGCGAGGAGAGTCAGACATCGTTTTGTGTGGGAAGTCTGTACTACAGAGGTGCACAGCAGAGACTCTTTCTCTGACTTGTAAGTTATTGTGTCATAAAACTTAGGTGGAAATATATGATTCTTAGCCACAGAACACAAGCCTGTCAGATGCATGGTTGTGGCACATGGTGAAGAAGAAGGAGCCATTTGTCTTTAGAAAAACTCACTCCATAATTCACAAAGGTATATGTACCCCAATGTTCACTGCAGCACTGTTTACAATAGCCAGGACATGGAAGCAACCTAAATGTCCATCAACAGAAGAGTGGATAAAGAAGATGTGGTACCCATAAACAATGGAATATTACTCAGCCATAAAAAGGAATGAAATTGGGTTATTTGTAAAGACATGGATGGATCTGAAGACTGTCATACAGACTGAAGTAAGTCAGAGAAAGAAAAATAAATGTCATAGATTAACGCATATATGTGGAATCTAGAAATATGGTACAAATGAACCTATTTGCAAATCAGAAATAGAGACACAGACATAAAGAACAAACGTATGGAAACCAAGGGAGGAAGATGGGGTGGGATGAACTGGGAAATTGGGATTAACATATATGTACTACTATGTATACAATAAATAATGAACGAGAACCTACTGTAGAGCACAGGGAACTTTATTCAATGCTCTGTGGTGACCTAAATGGGAAGGAAATCCAAAAAAAAAGTGGGGGCATATATGTACACATGGGCTTCCCTGACGGCTCAGTAGGTAAAGAATCTGCCTGCAATGAAGGAGACATGGGAGGCACAGGTTCGATCCCTGGGTTGGGAAGAGCCCCTGGAGAAGGAAATGGCAACACACTCCAATATTCTTGCCTGGGAAATCCCACGGACAGAGGAGCCAGGCAGGCTACAGTCCATGGGGTCTCAAAGAGTGGGACATGACTAAGGTCATAATTTGCTGTACAGCAGAAGCTAACACAACATTGTAAAGAAACTATACCACGAAAAATTAAAACAAACAAACAAAAACCTCATTCCCATTCCTACTGCCATTAGGATAAAGTCCAAGTTCTAATTCCAGGGCCTGCAAGGCTCTCCACTACCTTGTTAAAACAAAGGAAAGCTCCAGGCCCAAAATGGTGTCACTGGACTGAAGGCCCATGATACCAAACCTAGACTTCATATCTAACATATTGCAGTTTTGACCTTCAGCAGAAATGTAATCTTCATCACCCAGCCTGGAATTTTCTGGTCAGCACTGATAAGGTCATCTGCCATGTGGGCTGTCTCCATCTCCCAGAGAAAAGACAGTGTACTTGTCTTCCTCACCAGGATGTGAGCTCTATAAGGCCAGAGACCACATCTGTCTTATCGTCCAGCACATGACTTAGCAATTAATGGGTGTTCATAAATGTTTGTGAATGAATTACTAAGTAAAGGGATGAATGAACCTCAGACATTTTGTATCTTCTGATATCAGGATTCTCCTTGTACCTCAGCACCCCCCAAAATTGCTAATTTTTTTCCCCAGGAAGGAACTTCCATTGATTTTCTTGTTTATTTGACCCATACATGCAGCACCACCTTCCAGATACACGCAGGTCAAAGCAGTCAAGTTCACCTGGTGGAGGATGAGGCAACAGGGCGTGGTGCTTGTGTTCCCAGTGGGTTAGTAGCGTTGCCCATGTGGTTGAAGGCTATGTTTTTTCATACTTGTGATGAAAAGCTTTCAGACAGTTTCAACACCGTGTAATACATATCATCATAAGGTTATGTGCGAGAATCACTTTCTAGTATAGTTGTTCACTTATACTACCTCCAGCGTTTCCTCTTCATTTTGGGATCCTCGAGTGTCGTGGCCATCGCCTCTCGCCTCATCTTTGTTTAAAAAGAGAACTGTACGATGTCAGTTTCAGGTGCACAATATAATGATTTGAACAATTTTTCTTAATACCACATCTGTCTCAAGTGGAATGCCAAGTCCATCAGGACTGGTGCCAAGTTTTCTACTATTTTTGGAGGCCTCCAACTTTGCTGGCCCAGTGCTTACCACTAGATGAGCAGCATCCCCAAGGGCTGATTGAAAGTTTGTGTGCAGGGAGATTGAATGCTTCATTCAGCTCGCTTTGCCAGAAGTAGCAAAACTTAGCTGTGGCTTGGTTGCTGATGATTTTGAGGCTCATTGGCAAAGATAATTGGACCCGAAGCATGCTCTTTGCCTTTGTTCCATAGCAGTGTGGGGTGTCTCCTTGAGGACAGGCATGGCCATATGCAAATATTGGGTTACTGTTATAACAACTTTGCTGTGGGAATAAAGTTTCTTCCCAGGTCTTTGTTATTCATTTTAATGTGTAAACATGTCAACTAGTGAGTCTCCTTGGAAAATCCCACCAGCCACTTCTGAAGAGACAAGGGGGCACTTTATATCTGGAGGAAGGGATTCCTCTTGTCGCAGTCTTGTGGAGTTCTTACTCTGTATAATTAATGTCACAGTTTTGATTGTACTGTGCCTTTAAGTCTTCTCGAGTATAACTAACCACAAACTCTACAACTCACCCCAGAGAACCTATGGTTTCATTTATATGTTATGTGCTAGAAACACTGAGATAGGTGATGTACAGTAAGAATTCAAAGGTTTGTAATAACAGTTAACCTAAGTTTCAACACAAGGGTTGCAGAATTGTTCAGTAAATGATCTCTAAATAAACATTTAGCTGTGTTAAAAGAAACCAAAGTTTTAAGGAGATTCTAAGCTGAATCCTTTTGTAAATTAAAGAATTCATGCACTGTGAATAACTAACCCAGACTTGATCTGGTTTAATAATTAGCATTTTTCATACTGGATTTTTCTAAGGTCAGGTACAATAATCCTGAGAAATTACTCATGTCATTATTCTTTGTAAGCTCTAACTACCCACTCTTTAACATGTACCATATAAACCAATGTTGTAGACATTAGTGCTATTAACTGAGTTTTTCTGGTTCTCTTTGGCACATGGTAAGATTTTACTTCTTGGCCTCTTTGGGGTTAGGTGGGGCCATGTGAGTTGTGAGTAGTTACAAACTGTGGAAAATTCTGAAAGAGATGGGAATATCAGACCACTTGACCTGCCTCTTGAGAAACTTATATGCAGGTCAGGAAGCAACAGTTAGAACTGGACATGGAACAACAGACTGATTCCAAATAGGAAAAGGAGAACGTCAAGGCTGTGTATTGTCACCCTGCTTATTTAACTTATATGCAGAGTACATCATGAGCAATGCTGGGCTGGATGAAGCACAAGCTGGAATCAAGATTGCCAGGAGAAATATCAATAACCTCAGATATGCAGACGACACCACCCTTATGGCAGAAAGTGAAGAGGAGCTAAAAAGCCTCTTGATGAAAGTGAAAGAGGAGAGTGAAAAGTTGGCTTAAAGCTCAACATTCAGAAAACTAAGATCATGGCATCTGGTACCATCACTTAATGGCAAATAGATGGGGAAACAGTGGCTGATTTTATTTTGAGGGGCTCCAAAATCACTGCAGATGGTGACTGCAGCCATGAAATTAAAAGATGCTTACTCTTTGGAAGGAAAGTTATGACTAACCTAGACAGCATATTAAGAAGCAGAGACATCATTTTGTTAACAAAAGTCCATTTAGTCAAGGCTATGGTTTTTCCAGTGGTCATGTATGGATGTGAGAGTAGGACTATAAAGAAAGCTGGGTGCCGAAGAATTGATGCTTTTGAACTGTGGTGTTGGAGAAGACTCTTGAGAGTCCCTTGGACTGCAAGGAGATCCAACCAGTCCATCCTAAAGGAGATCAGTCTTAGGTGTTCATTGGAAGGACTGATGTTGAAACTGAAACTCCAATTTGGCCATCTGATGCGAAGAGTTGACTCATTTGAAAAGACCCTGATGCTGGGAAAGATTGAGGGCAGGAGGAGAAGGGGATGACAGAGGATGAGATGGTTGGATGGCATCACTGACTCAATGGACATGGATTTAGGTGGACTCCAGGAGTTGGTGATGGACAGGGAGGCCTGGCGTGCTGCGGTTCATGGGGTTGCAAAGAGTCGGACACGACTGAGTGACTGAACTGACTGACTAACTATGTACTGAATGTTTGTGTCACCTCAAAATTCATATACTGAGGCTTTAGTCCCCAGTGTGATGGTATTAGATGGCAGGGCCTTTGGGAGGTCATTAGGTCATGAGAGCAGAGCTCTTATGAATGGGATTAGTGCCCTTATAAGAGGAGACATGAAAAATTAAATTAAGGGCAAAGTAAGGAATGATAAAAGAAGAAAATAAGAGGCACAAGAGAGCTGCTCTCAGGACTTCCCTGGTGGTCCAGGTTAAGACTCCATGCTTCCACTGCAGGGGGCTTCCATCCCTGTTTTGGGAACTAACATCCCGCATGCCACATGTGGGGCTTTCCATGTGGTGCTAGTGGTAAAGAATCCACCTGCCAATGCGGGAGACACAGGAAGACCCCCTGAAGGAGGACATGGCAACCCACTCCAGTATTCCTGCCTGGAGAATCCCATGAATAGAGGAGCCTGGCGGGCTACAGTCCATAGGGTCACAAAGAGTCAGATGACTGAGCAACTAAACAACAACACCACCAATGTTGCACATGCGGGTGCGGCCTAATAGAGAGAGAGAGAAACTCTCTCTCCATCCCATGTAAGGGCACAGTGAGAAGGAGGCCATCTGCAAGCCAAGAAGAGAATTCTCATCAGGAACTAAATTAGGTGGCACCTTGATCTTGGACTTCCCAGCCTCTAGAACTGTGAGAAATACATTTCTGTTAAGCTACCCAGTCAATGGTATTGTGTTAGAGCTGCCCAAGCTGACTAAGACAGTGGTCATGATCTGTCACTTCTAGACCAGAGCACTTAGTTACTGAGTTAGTTGGTAGGACTCTGGAGCTCTCTCTTTCCATCACACTGGGTCCATGAGTGATAATCATGAGCAGAGAGCCTGCCAACTCATGACAGATATGAAACAAGAGTGAGAAATGAGTATTTGTTATTTTAAACCACTGAGATTTGAGGGTTATTACTCCCAGTAGATCTAGCTTATCTAGCTGACAGCAGGAGGTAGAAAAGTAAACATTCCAAGAGAAGCAGCAATGAGAAATACAGGTGGTGAGCAATGGACAGCTAATGGTATTTGTGTCCCTTTGGCCAGTCATCACTAAGGCCAACTCCATCCCTGTCATTTATGCATTTTTGGTTCTTGAGTCAATAAAGGTACTCCCCCATCCCCATTGCTTATTTGGCTCAGGCTACTTTGGGTTGAACTTCTACCACTTACAACTAAATGATTCCTGATTAACAAAGTGGTTTAAGCAACTCTCTTTATTCTTTTCTGTTTAAAAAAAATTATTTATTTGGCTGTACCAGGTCTCAGTTGCAGCATGTGGGATCAAGTTCCCTGACCAGATATCAAACCCAGGTCCCCTGAATTGGGAGCACAGAGTCTCAGCTGCTGGACCACCAAGGAAGTCCTTATTTATTTATTTGGCTGTGCCAGGTCTTAGTTGTGGCATGTGAGATCTTTTTTTTTTTTTTTGGTTGCAGCATGTTAATTCTTAGTTGCAACATGAAGGATCTAGTTCCTTGACCAAGGATCAAACCCCCTGACCTTCTGCATTGGGAGTGTGGAGTCTTAGCCACTGGACCACCATAGAAGTCCCTCTTTTTCTTATCTTAACGTGACTTTATCTCAGTGTTTCCCAACTCTTGTACCTCATGACACAGATGGAAAGTGATAACATTTGTATGGCACTGGAAGGAATTTGTGGGTGTCTATATGGGACTCATTGACAACATTTATTAGTTTTTTATATCATATAATTATGATAAGAAAAATAAACAGAAAAATTCAAGAAAACATTAAATATTCATGTCAAACTTACCAGTTGAATCTTTTCAAAAATGTTTCATAAAATCTTGAAGTTGCTTCCTTCAATGTAACATTTTACATCTGCTATTGTGCTTGAAAGGATTACACATGATTCCCTATCAAGATTTTAGTGATGACTCTTGGAATTCTTCCAGGTCACCATTGACAAGCAACTTTGTTCCCATGAGTAAGTGATAAAGACAGGTTGTGTTGTACAGTCATCCCCAAATTTACAACAGTTGAAAATATATTTAGAATCTAACACCTTTTCATTTTCTCTCATTGATAAATACTATGATGAAATATCTTGCAATGACACAAATGAATTTCAATACCAATCGAACCTTTTCCTGTCATGGACAGTATTTTGAAATCATGATAATGCAACAATTTGTAGGACACGCATGTAGTCACATGTGGCTAACTTCTGTGCAACTGAAAAGGCTGTATCAGATGTTAAGTATGTGACATGTGAAGATACAGAGTTGAGTCTGGTACCCGGCACTGTGCCCCCAGCAGTTCTCCCCCTCACTCTCTCCCCTGCTGCTGCTGCTGCTGCTAAGTCGCTTCAGTTGTGTCCAACTCTGTGCAACCCCATAGACGGCAGCCCACCAGGCTCCCCCATCTCTGGGATTCTCCAGGCAAGAACACTGGAGTGGGTTACTCCTTCAAGTCCCCATCTTAGTGGTGGGCCACTTCCTTGGGAGCACTCATCAGGAAGAAGTGGAGCAGTAGGGCTGGAAGTGCCCTGAGTGCTGGCTGCCCATGAAGACTGTAGGGCAAAATTCCAGATTCTGTTCTACAGGCTCTGTCTTCTGAAGAAAACAAAACAACAACAACAACAACAGCAAAACCCTATCTAGTCTGCTAGCCGCTGGTGGTGACTGCCCTGGGGGCTCAGGCTCCCCCAAGCCCTGTTTGATTGCCCCAAATCCTAAGATCAAAAATTCTTGCCCACTTCTCATCCACTGGCAGCACCCAGCATGTCAAGGCCCATTGGTTGGGAAGCTCTCCTTTATCTTTCACTAGGACTAGCAAGAGGATGTGAGGAAGTCTCACCATTTTAGGCCTTCTGAAGAGGGGCATCCCCCTGCACTGTCACTCTCTCTCAACCTCTCTCTCTCTCAAGTCCCCCCAGTATCTGTTCTGAAGTCCCTCCAGTGTTCTAAACCTCTTCCTTGGGAAACTAAACTCATCTCCTCAAGAGAAAGAGTTGCAAAGAGTTCCGGTTTCTTCATCTGCATGCAGATGGAGGCTTGCTCCTACTCTGGCTTGACAGGCTCTGAGGCTGAGGCCTACAGATGGCGTGATCTGCCCACAGCTGAACATAACACTTCTTCTGTTATGCCCTCTGATACCCAGAGAAGTTTCTGTGCCAGCTCAGGGATGGGCGTGGACTGCTGGACTCCTAGTAATGCCATGTTGTAGCAACAGTGACAACAGCTGAAGAAAACATTTCCTAGGTGGACTGAGCAGGCTTCCAGCTTTCTTTCCTCAAAGCAACAGAAGCCAGAGATGCCCCTTTGAAATGAATATGTACCCTGGAGATTTGTCGAACTCTTATGAGAGGGTGCACCCTAGAGAAGGCAGAGGTGTGTTCTAAGGATAGATAAAATGAGGGACTAGGAAGAATTTCATGAGAGAAGTCATAGGAATTGAATTGTTTAACTTCAAGCTAGATAAGTGGTCTATGCTTTTTCACACTTTTTAAATTTGTTCTTTTCCAAAATGTAATTGCCTTAGGTTATTATTGGCTTCTAGCACAACTGGCCTTAAGAGAGATGTGATGACATATTAAAGGAGTAGAACAAAATGAGCTGCCCTCTCCGTTCATCTTGCCTGTTGTGGACATCAAATCTCATTGCAGACCTCATTTTCTTCAAGAAGCTAATCCCTGCTCTGTCAGCTTCTTTAATCCTGGGTGCCCTTGGACAAGTAGAACAAAACGTTTGAGTTCTTTTCCTATTTGCTCATCTGCTCAGAGGGACAGGATTTAGTCCACCAGTTGACCACTTGATGTACTGAGGCGTTCCCTGTTCTGTGCTGTGATCTGCCTGGGGAAGAAAAGAGCCAAGTACAAAGGAATGTTGGAACCAGAGTCAAGGTCCTGGGAGTTGCCTTCTTTCCTTCTCCTTGGAATTATAAATATCCAAGGAGACTGGATATTTATATCCATAAATATAAATTTATATTTATAAATGTATAAACTTACCCAGGTTAACAGCCATGTTACCGGGTTAACAGCCAAGACAGTGTCTATTCTCAGCTAGGCTGGTATCCAGTTCGCCAACTGCATTCTTCATTTCTGGTTGAACCTCATGCTCCCCTAAGCAAGCTAAGCTTTTCCCACCGTAGTGTTTTGCACCCCACTGACTTCTTTGTCTTCCCCACTATCCTAAAAGCTCAGTAAGGCTGGGCTTCTCTCTGCCTTGTTCTCCACTATACTTCCCACACCTGGCGTGGGCTCTGCCTGGCAGAGAGTCAGCATCCAATATATATTTATTGCATGAATTGAACCAAACTCTATTTGGCTTGGTGACCTAAGCAGATTTATTCCTTTGTCTAAGCCCTATCTGTAAAATGAGGGTTGTGGGGTAGATACCCTCCAAGGTCCTTTCAAGTTCTGACATTTTAGGGTTTGCTTTCCTCAAACCTCCGTCCAATCCCAGTCACATTTCTCGCTGATGACTTCACCTTCCATGTTGATAATCCCTGAACTGTTCAAAGTGAGATCATGCAATATATCATGGTTCAAAATTAGTTTGCATAGCCTGCCTCCTCCCCCTTTTATTACCTCTGTTTCAAAGAAGAAAGCTTTCTCCTTCCAGCCAAAGTTCACTCCTTCATCCGTACTCTCTACTGGTCCCTGCCATTCTCCTCTGGGTTCTTCCTTTCATCTGTTTGTTCCGCAAACATTTGTTGAGTATCTTCTACAGGCCACAGGCCAGATGCCATGCTAGACACCGAGGATAGAACTGTAAGTGTCTAAATCCTACCTTCAAAGTCTTTATACTCTTCCTCTCTCAAATCTTGATCTTCAGGTTAGATGCTTTTCCAAAATTTCTAGTTACCACCCCCTAGACCCAGGCATGTCCATATGGATGTCCCATCAGTCCCTCATATCATCTGTGACATATTCCAAGTTAAACTCTTCTCCCCCAGGCTGTTTTCACTTCTTATTGACATTTCTGTGTTAATAATTCTATCATTATTTGCATCACGCAGATTTGAGGCCCCAGAGTTACAGTTGCCTTTCTTCTTTATACCACGTGTGATAGGTGAATAATTGCTTCTTACATGATGTGTGCTAAGTTGCTTCAATCGTGTCTGACTCTTTGCAATCCCATGAATTATAGCCTGACAGGCTCCTCTATCCATGGAATTCTCCAGGCAAGAATAACGGAGTGGGTTGCCATTCCCTTCTCCAGAGGGTCTTCCCAAGCCAGGGATTGAACTCACATCTCTTATATCTCTTGCGTTGGCAGGTGGGTTCTTTACCACTGCATTACCTGGGAAGCCCTAGCCACCTCCCAATTCCTGTGAATGTTACCTTGTAAAGCAAAGGGATTTTCGGATATGATTAACAATCTTGATGGGACTTCGCTGGTGATCCAGGGGCTAAGACTCTGAGCTCCCAATGCAGGGAGCCCAGGTTCCATCCCTGGTCAGGGAACTAGATCCCACATGCCACAACTAAGATCTGGTGCAGCCAATTAATTAATTAGTTAATTAAAAAATCGTGAAATGGAAAATAATCCAGAGTGAGGGGGAGCAGCCTGATATAATCGTAAGTATCCTTAAAAGAGAGAGGCTGAGGGAAATTGGAAAAAAAAGAGGAGAAGGCCATGTGACTGTGGAGGCAGAGAGTGGAGTGACACAGTCACCAGGCAAGGAACGCTGACACCCACCAGAAGCTGAAAGAGGCAGGACACAGATTCTCCCTGGGAAAATTCAGAAAGAACCAGCCCTGTCTAAGCCTTGATTTTAGACCCATTAAGACTCCTTTTGGACTTCTAGCCTCCAGGACAGTAAGAGAATAAATTTCTGTTGTTTGCAGCCACTGCATTAGTGGTAGTTCATGACAGCTTCAACGTCAGAGGTGAACAGAACTGACAAGGGTTTTGGTCTGTCCTCGCAGGCTCCAGCATGTGCTGATGGGTTTCAGCGTGCCCTCATTCTTCCCCATTTTACATCCATCTTCCCTTGCCAACTGGCTGCCCTGTGGACTTCAAGCTGGGATATCCAATGCAAAGACAACAGCCTTATAGACATCCAGAGGATGCTTAACCAGCTGTCACAATTACATACTGTCACAGTTCTGTAGCAAACCCATATGAAAAGTGAAGTGCAAGTTGCTCAGTTGTGTCCAATTCTTTGCGACCCCATGGACTATACCGTCCATGAAATTATCTAGGTCAAAATACTGGAGTGGGTAGCCTTTCCCTTCTCTAAGGGATTACCCCAACCCAGGGATCGAACCCAGGTCTCTTGCATTGCAGGCAGATTCTTTACCAGCTGAGCCACAAGGGAAGCCCAAGAATACTGGAGTGGGTAGCCTTTCCCTTCTCCAGGGGATCTTCCTGACCCAGGGATCGAACAGGGGTCTCCTGCATTGCAGGTGAATTTTTCACCAACTGAGCTATCAGGGAAGCCCAGCAAACCCATATAGCCTACACATATATAGAATAGAATATATATGTACATATAGTGGCTCCTAGTAGCTAAGGCCACTCCTGGTGGCTCTGTTTCTTGAATTCAAGCATGACTGATGTGCTCTCCCTGCTGGGACCATTTACTAGGGGACCATCCACTCACTGAGCCACAGGCTCAGCTCTGTCCCAGGCTCTTGGACCCTCCCTGACCATGGGCCAACACTATGACACTCTTCCTCAGGTCATTCACATTGCCGGGCCAGCCCTGACCTCAGGTCCCACCTCTGATAATTGAGCAGCTCTTTCTTCTTGTGACCCAGTCTCCTTCAAGCTCCAGTTCTGATGATTGGGGCCTGAGTGAGGTACCCTTTTGCTCTTACCACGTTTGCAGTGCAGCCCACATATGAGGGACTAGGAGGAGAGAAACCAGAGGAGCTTCTGAATGGGGACTCATGAACCACATTTGCAGAATGTGTCATTGATTTGCACAACTCCCATTTCCTTCAGCACTTACGTGTCTCCACTTGAGTAAGATTCCTAGAAGAGGGAGTTGAATTGGTCTATCTTGGGTCACATGCTCATCGCTGTGTTTAAGGAGATGGGGGCCACTGATGGATAGTAAAACATCATCCTAAAAAGTGCCAGGGATGCAGATGCTGGGTGGACAGAAGTCAGTTGTTCATCACATGTCTGCCAGCTTACTTTATCCCTGGTCCTTCTGCTCCATCCAAAAGTTCAACTATACTCCAATAAAAAATTAATTTAAAAATATGACTTTTTACACTGTCAGTTTAAGAAACAAAATAGGAAAGGTACAGTAAAGAGTATTCTGAATAGTATTTAGTTGTAAACGAACCTTTGTGGGATAGGGGAGTGGGTCAAACAATAAGGATGTGCTTACTGTATACTTAACTTAATGATGGAAGAAATAGATCAATAGCAAAAGTTTTGAGTAAAGTCATTAATCTGAGGTAGAATGCCTTTCTGTGAGTCTTGATGACTGAGGGTAGTTGTACACAAAGACTCTTAAAAAGAGAGGAAAGAATGCTTGATAAATAGAGGTAAAGCAGGTTTGATGGTTTCTAACATTTGAATGAATAAACATATTATTTTTATGAGTGGTTTATTGTTGAAGGCCAAAATGGTGATAGAGACTTATGAGATAAAACCTGAAAGCTTATTTCCCTGAGAATTTATTTTAATCCCTAAACCTTTCATAGAGTTCTCAGGTTTTAGGAGAATAACATAGAGTGGATGCATGCATGCTCAGTCATTTCAGTCATGTCCGACTCTTTGCAACCCCATGGACTGTAGCCCATCAGGCTCCTCTGTCCACAGAATTCTGCAGACAAGAATACTGGAGTGGTTTGCCTGCCCTCCTCCAGGGGATCTTCCTGACCCAGGGGTCAAACCAGCGTCTCCTCCATTGGCAGGCAGTTCTTTACCACTAGCACCACCTGGGAAGCACAGAATAACATTTTGGGGCAAGGGTGCAGCCTAGGAGCCCAGCACTGGAGGCCAAGATGGAGAAGATCTCCACGGCTACCATGACCTTGCCCTTGGTGCTGTGGTAGATGGGGAGAAAAGTGACCCAGACACTGCAGAACACCAGCGTGCTGAAGGTCAGGAATTTGGCTTTACTGAAGGTGTCAGGTAGGTTCATGGCCAGGAAAGCCAAGGAGAATGTCCCCAGAGTTATGGAGCCCAGGAATCCCAGGACACAGTAGAAGGCAGTGATTGAGCCCTTGTTGCACACAATGAGGAGCTCCTTGTGTTCAGAATGAGTGTCCATCTCGAGGAAAGGGAAAGAGGTTTCCAGCAGACTCCAGAGAATCACCTGGATCAGGGAGCACATGCGAATGACACAGTTAGCAGCTCCTATTACCAGCAATCATCTCACGGTTGTTCCTGGCTTCCTGGTCTTGAATGCCAGGATCACAGTCAGGGTTTTGGCCAAAACAGTGGCAACAGTCACAGTGAGTGAAGTGAAGTGAAAGTCGCTCAGTCGTGTCTGACTCTTTGTGATCCCATGGACTATACAGTCCATGGAATTCTCCAGGCCAGAATACTGGAGTGGGTAGTCTTTCCCTTCTCCAGGGGATCTTCCGAAGCCAGGGATCAAACCCAGGTCTCCCACATTGCAGGTGGATTCATTACTAGCTGAGCCACAAGGGAAGCCCAAGAATACTGGAGTGGGTAGCCCTTCCCTTCTCCAGTGGATCTTCCCAACCCAGGAATTGAACCGGGGTCTCGTGCATTGCAGGTGGATTCTTTACCAACTGAGCTATCAGGGAAGCTCCAAATGTCATCTGTTGGAGGATGCAGATGGCTGTTTGGGGATGACCAATGAAGAGTAAGGAGCAGAGGAAACACAGGAGGAGGGAGATAAACAGGACATAGCTGAAAGCCTGGATATTGGCCTTGATGATGGGGGTGTCTCGGTGCTTCACAAAGACCCACAAAACCACACCTGTGATGACACAGAAGCACAGAGTCATGCTGGCCAGTGACATCCCCCCAAAATCGTCAAAGACCAGGAAGGTCACAACTTTGGGGAGGCAGTGATTTTTCTCCCTGTTTGGATGCTCTTGAGCTGGGCACTGGACACACTGCTTTATATCTGGGGAGAAAGCACACTCAGCATTTCATTTTCACAATGTCTTCATTTTTACCACGTTTTAATATGTGGTAAAAATATATTTTCATCATTGTGCACGTGTGCATTGTGCGTATGGATTCCCTCTGATGTAATATTCAGATGCACCAAACTACAAAGTGTTCATGAGGATGTTAAAATTGGGACCTTTCTATGTTCTTGCTAGGCATGTAGAATGGTGCAATAAAATAAAATAAAACGGTGCAGCTGTGGTGGGAAACAGTCTAGGAGTCCTTCAAACAATTAAAAATAGAATTCCTTTATGAGTGAGCAATCCCCACCTAGGTGTATACCCTCCTCATAATTGAAGGCAGTGACTTGAATAATGTCTTACCAGCATTACTTACAATAATCAAGAAATGGACACAATCCAAATATCCATTGACAAATAAATGGATAAACAAAATGTTGTACATGATTACACAACATTATTATGCCTTAAAAAGGAATGAAATTATCTGACACATGCTACAATGTGTGGTAATCTTGAAAGTGTTATGCTATGTGAAACAAGCCAGACTCCAAAAACACATTCTGTATGATTTTACTTATATGATATCCTTAGAATGATGGATCTTACTTATATGATGTCCTTAGACAAAGAAAGTTGAATGATGTTTCCAAGAAACTTGGGGGAGGAGTAACTGGGAATAACTGTTTATTGACAACAGAGATGAAATTACTTATGAGGAATCCAGCAGATGGAAAGTGGAGAAGTTTGTTGAGTTCAGTTCAGTTCAGTTCAGTTCAGTCACTTAGTCATGTCCAACTCTTTGCGACCCCATGAATCGCAGCATGCCAGGCCTCCCTGTCCATCACCAACTCCCGGAGTTCACCCAAACTCATGTGCATCGAGTTGGTGATGCCATCCAGCCATCTCATCCTCTGTTGGCCCCTTCTCCTCCTGCCCCCAATCCCTCCCAGCATCAGGGTCTTTTCCAGTGAGTCAACTCTTCGCATGAGGTGGCCAAAGTACTGGAGTTTCAGCCTCAGCATCAGTCCTTCCAATGAACACCCAGGACTGGTCTCCTTTAGAATGGACTGGTTGGATCTCCTTGCAGTCCAAGGGACTCTCAAGAGTCTTTTCCAACACCACAGTTCAAAAGCATCAATTCTTTGGTGCTCAGCTTTCTTCACAGTCCAACTCTCACATCCATACATGACCACAGGAAAAACCATAGCCTTGACTAGACGGACTTTGTTGGCAAAGTAATGTCTCTGCTTTACAATATGCCATCTAGGTTGGTCATAACTTTCCTTCCAAGGAGTGTCTTTTAATTTCATGGCTGCAATCACCATCTGCAGTGATTTTGGAGCCCCCCAAAAATAAAGTCTGACACTGTTTCCACTGTTTCCCCATCTATTTCCCATGAAGTGATGGGACCAGATACCATGATCTTTGTTTGAATGTTGAGCTTTAAGCCAACTTTTGCACTTTCCTCTTTTACTTTCATCAAGAAGCTCTTTAGTTCTTCTTCACTTTCTGCCATAAGGGTGGTGTCATCTGCATATCTGAGATTATTGATATTTCTCCCGGCAATCTTGATTCCAGCTTGTGCTTCTTCCAGCCCAGCGTTTCTCATGATGTACTCTGCATATAAGTTAAATAAGCAGGGTGACAACAAACAGCCTTGACGTACTCCTTTTCCTATTTGGAACCAGTCTATTGTTCCATGTCCAGTTCTAACTGTTGCTTCCTGACCTGCATATAGGTTTCTTAAGAGGCAGATCAGTTGGTCTGTTATTCCCATCTTTTTCAGAATTTTCCACAGTTTGTATTGGTCCACACAGTCAAAGGCTTTGGCATAGTCAATAAAGCAGAAATAGATGTTTTTCTGGAACTCTCTTGCTTTTTCAATGATCCAGCAGATGTTGGCAATTTGATCTCTGGTTCCTCTGCCTTTCCTAAAACCAGCTTGAACATTTGGAAGTTCACAGGTCATGTATTGCTGAAGCCTGGCTGGGAGAATTTTGAGCATTACTTTGCTAGCGTGTGAGATGAGTGCAATTGTGCAGTAGTTTGAGCATTCTTTGGCATTGCCTTTCTTTGGGATTGGAATGAAAACTGATCTTTTCCAGTCTTGTGGCCACTGTTGAGTTTTCCAAATTTGCTGGCATATTGAGTGCAGCACTTTCACAGCATCATCTTTCAGGATTTGAAATAGCTCTCCTGGAATCCCCTCCACTAGCTTTGTTCATAGTGATGCTTTCTAAGGCCCACTTGACTTCACATTCCAGGATGTCTGGCTCTAGGTGAGTGATCACACCATCAGGATTATCTGGGTCATGAAGATCTTTTTTGTACAGTTCTTCTGTGTATTCTTGCCACCTCTGCTTAATATCTTCTGCTTCTGTTAGGTCCATACCATTTCTGTCCTTTATTGAGCCCATCTTTGCATGAAATGTTCCCTTGGTATCTCTAATTTTCTTGAAAAGATTGCTAGTCTTTCCCATTCTGTTGTTTTCCTCTATTTCTTTGCATTGATTGCTGAAGAAGGCTTTCTTATCTCTCCTTGTTATTCTTTGGAACTCTGCATTCAGATGCTTATATCTTTCCTTTTCTCCTTTGCTTTTCACCTCTCTTCTTTTCACAGCTATTTGTAAGGCCTCCTCAGACAGCCATTTTGCTTTTTTGCATTTCTTTTCCATGGGGATGGTCTTGATCCCTGTCTCCTGTACAGTGTCATGAACCTCCGTCCATAGTTCATCAGGCACTCTTTCTATCAGATCTAGTCCCTTAATCTATTTCTCACTTCCACTGTATAATCATAAGGGATTTGATTTAGGTCCTACCTGAATATTCCCTAGTGACTCAGAGGTTAAAGCGTCTGCCCACAATGCGAGAGGCTCGGGTTTGATCCCTGGGTTGGGAAGATGCCCTGGAGAAGGAAATGGCAACCCACTCCAGTATTCTTGCCTGGAGAGTCCCATGGAGAGAGGAGCTTGGTAGGCTACAGTGCACGGGTTCGCAAAGAGTTGGACACGACTGAGTGACTTCACTTTTACTTTCACTTTACCTGAATGGTCTAGTGGTTTTCCCCACTTTCTTCAATTTAAGTCTGAATTTGGCAATAAGGAGTTCATGATCTGAGCCACAGTCAGCTCCTGGTCTTGCTTCTGCTGACTGTATATAGCTTCTCCATTTTGGCTGCAAATAATATAATCAATCTGATTTCAGTGTTGACCATCTGGTGATGTCCATGTGTAGAGTCTTCTCTTGTGTGTTGGAAGAGGGTGTTTGCTATGACCAGTGTGTTCTCTTGGCAAAACTCTATTAGCCTTTGCCCTGCTTCATTCCGTATTCCAAGGCCAAATTTGCCTGTAACTCCAGGTGTTTCCTGACTTCTACTTTTGCATTCCAGTCCCCTATAATGAAAAGGACATCTTTTTTGGGTGTCAGTTCTAAAACGTTTTGTAGGTCTTCACAGAACTGTTCAACTTCATCTTCTTCAGCGTTACTGGTTGGGGCATAGACTTGGATTACTGTGATATTGAATGGTTTGCCTTGGAAATGAACAGAGATCATTCTGTTGTTTTTGAGATTGCATCCAAGTACTGCATTTTGGACTCTTTTGTTAACCATTATGGCTACTCCATTTCTTCGGAGGGATTCCTTCCTGCAGTAGTAGATATAATGGTCATCTGAGTTAAATTCACCCATTCCAGTCCATTTTAGTTTGCTGATTCCTAGAATGTCGATGTTCACTCTTGCCATCTCCTGTTTGACCACTTCCAATTTGCCTTGATTCATCAACCTGACATTCCAGCTTCCTAAGCAATGTTGCTCTTTACAGCATCTGACCTTGCTTCTATCACCAGTCACATCCACAGCAGGGTATTGATTTTGCTTTGGCTCCATCTCTTCATTCTTTCTTGAGTTGTTTCTCCCCTGATCTCCTGTAGCGTATTGGGCACCTACCGACTTAGAGAGTTCTTCTTTCAATATCCTATCATTTTACCTTTTCATACTGTTCATGGGGTTCTCAAGGCAAGAATACTGAAGTGGTTTGCCATTCCCTTCTCCAGTGGACCACATTCTGTTAGACCTCACCACCATGACCCATCCGTCTTGGGTGGCCCTTCATGGCATGGCTTAGTTTCATTCAGTTAGACAAGGCTGTGGTCCATGTGATCAGATTGGCTACTTTTCTGTGATTATGGTTTTAGTGTGTCTGCCCCTTGATGCCCTCTTGCAATACGTACTGTCTCACTTGGGTTTCTCTTACCTTGGATGTGGGATATCTCTTCATGGCTGCTCCAGCAAAGCACAGCCGCTGCTCCGTACCTTGGACGAGGTCACCCTTCTGACCTTGAACATGGAGTAGCTCCTCTTGGCCCTCCTGTACCCGCGCAGCCACCACTCTTTGGACATGGGGTTGCTCCTCTCGGCCGCCGCCCCTGACCTCAGAAGTGGAGTAGCTCCTCTTTGTACAACAACAGAAATGTAGTTGATGTCCCTGAATTATAGTGTCAAGAATTGTTAAAATGGTAAATTGTTATATTATGTATATTTTTACCTTAATAAAAATGGAAAGGTCAAAAGAATGAAGAAAAGCATGAATTAAGAAATCCATCCCTCCATGAAAACAATGAAGAAACCCATGTCCATGGGATTTCCCAGACAAGAATGCTGGAGTGAGTTGCCATTCCCTTCTCCAGAGGATCTTCCCAATCCAGGGATTGAACCCGGGTCTCCTGCATTGTAGGCAGATTCTTTATCATCTGAGCCACCAGAGAAACCCACATAACAGAGATATGCAGCATTTAAACTTACCCTGGTACCACTCCCTATCCCCAAGCTTGGCAGTGACCTTGAAGATAAGAACACATATTCCTGCTACAAGCACCTAGTATTGAAAGTAGAACAGACCTTATTCTCAAAGAATTGTGATTAATATTTTGACCTATCTGGTATATCCCTGGAGGTTATCTGAAAAGGCTTGCCTTAATTTTACCTAACTTGCAACTTTCCCAGGGCTTAGGTTTCTACTCAGGAAATGTTTATGGAAGCTATTTAAAGGCAAGTGTTTTTAGCAGCTACTCCTTGGAGTAAGGGATAACAGTAGTGACAACAGAAGACTGAAGCGCTTGTGAGGAGAGGCTGGGAAATGAGATGCCGTGGGGAAAAAGAGCTTTGAAAAGCTTCTATGTATTCCTGGGAATCTAGAAGGCCACATGTATGCCGAAGGCTGTGCAGATGCTCAGGAAATATCTGAGAAGGCTGTAAGCTCTTGCCTATGGCTCACCCTGAGGCTCTGGAAACAGGGCAGGAAGGTCAAGCAGAGCTGTAAATTGCCTGATTGCAAGTTGATGGCCCAGCACGACACATACAGAGCCCCTCGGCAAAGGCTAGGACATAGTTGTAGTTCCAGGCATTTAAGAAATTCTGTTAAATCACTAGCTGATTGCTAACAGTATGGAAGAAGGAATTCCTTGGCCACATTAGGCGAAGAATACAGATCTTACAAAATTATTTCAGAAAAGTGACTAAAGAAAGAAACAACAACTCTTATCAAACTCTTCCAAAGTATAGAGCAGTAGAGAACACTTCCTAACTCCTTCTATGAAGCCAGTATTACTTTGATATCAAAGCCAAAGAGCCCACTGAAAAGAATACAGACTAACATCCCTCATGAATATAGATGTAAAAATCATCAATAAATTATTAGCAAACTGAATCCTGCAGCATGTTAAAAGGATTATACTCCATGACCAAGAAGAATTTATCCAAGGTATGCAAGAATAGTTTCAACATGTGAAAACTAAACACTGTAATATGCCATATTAGAGAATGTTAATATTCTCTAATTGATATTCTCATATTAAAAGAATGAAGGATAAAATCCCACCAACTCATCTAAATTGATACAGTAAAAGCATTTGACAAAAATCTAATACTTTTTCATGAGAAAAACAGAAAACTAGGACTAAGAAGGAACCTTCTCAATATGCTAAAGGACATCAGTGAACAACCTTATAGCAATATCATACTCAATGGTGAAAGGCTGAGAACTTGCCCCCTGAGATCAGGAAGAAGACAAGGATATCTCTGTCTCTGCTGCTATTCAACATTGTACCGGAAGTTCTAGCCAGGGTAATTAGGCAAGAAGAAATTTCATCCAAGTTGGAAAGGAAAAAGTAAAACTATCTTTAGTTGCAGATGACATGATCTTATATGTGGTAACCCTAAAGAATCTACAAGACAACCATTAGCACTAATAAATTTCAGAAGATCTGCAGTGTACAAAATCAACATATAAAAATCAGTTTTATTTCTGTATACTATCAATGAACAATCTGAAAATGAAATTAAGAAAATAATTCCATCTATAATAGCACCAAAAAGAATAAAATACTTAGGAATACATTTAACCAAGGAGGTTCAAGGTATACTGAAAACTAAAAACATTGCTGAAAGAAATTAAAGATGACCTAATGGAAAGACTCTTTTGTTGACTATGATGGCTACTCCATTTCTTCTAAGGGATTCTTGCCCACAGTAGTAGATATAATGGTCATCTGAGTTAAATTCACCCATTCCAGTCCATTTTAGTTCGCTGATTCCTAAAATGTTGATGTTCACTCTTGCCATTTCCTGTTTGACCACTTCCAATTTGCCTTGATTCATCGACCTGACATTACAGGTTCCTATGCAATATTGCTTTTTACAGCATCAGACCTTGCTTCTATCACCAGTCACATCCACAACTGGGTGTTGTTTTTGGTTTGGCTCCATCTCTTCATTCTTTCTGGAGTTGTTTCTCCACTGATCTCCTGTAGCATATTGGGCACCTACCGACTTGGGGAGTTCTTCTTTCAGTATCCTATCATTTTGCCTTTTCATACTGTTCATGGGGTTCTCAAGGCAAGAATACTGAAGTGGTTTGCCATTCCCTTCTCCAGTGGACCACATTTTGTCAGAACTCTCCACCATGACCCATCTGTCTTGGGTGGCCCTACATGGATTGGCTTAGTTTCATTGGGTTAGAAAAGGCTGTGGTTCATGTGATTAGATTGGTTAGTTTTCTTTGATTGTGGTTTCAGCCTGCCCTCTGATGTCCCCTCTCAGTGCAATAAAACCTACCGTCTTACTGGAGTTTCTCTTACCTTGGATGTAGGGTATCTTCATGGCTGCTCCAGCAAAGCGCAGCCACTGCTCCTTACCTTGGAAGTGGGGTATCTCCTCTTGGCTGCTCACTGCTCCAGGTATGGACCAAACAAAAGCAGAAGATATTAAGAAGAGGTGGCAAGAATACACAAAAGAACTGTACAAAAAGGATCTTCAAGACCCTGATAATCACAATGGTATGATCACTCACCTAGAGCCAGACATCCTGGAATGTGAAGTTAAGTGGGCCTTAGGAAGCATCACTACGAACAAAGCTAGTGGAGGTGATGGAATTCCAGTTGAGCTATTTCAAATCCTGAAAGATGATTCTGTGAAAGTGCTGCAGTCAATATGCCAGCAAATTTGGAAAACTCAACAATGACCACAGGACTGGAAAAGGTCAGTTTTCATTCCAATCCCAAAGAAAGGCAATGCCAAAGAATGCTCAAACTACTGCACAATTGAACTCATCTCACACACTAGTAAAGTAATGCTCAAAATTCTCCAAGCCAGGCTTCAGCAATACGTGACCTGTGAATTTCCAAATGTTCAATCTGGTTTTAGGAAAGGCAGAGGAACCAGAGATCAAATTGCCAGCATCTGCTGGATCGTTAAAAAAAAGCAAGAGAGTTCCAGAAAAAGATCTATTTCTGCTTTATTGACTATGCCAAAGCCTTTGACTGTGGATCACAATAAACTGGAAAATTCTGAAAGAGATGGGAATACCAGACCACCTGACTTGCCTCTTGAGAAACCTGTATGCAGGTCAGGAAGCAACAGTTAGAACTGGACATGGAACAACAGACTGGTTCCAAATAGGAAAAGGAGTACGTCAAGGCTGTATATTGTCACCTTGCTTATTTAACTTCTATTCAGAGTACATCATGAGAAACGCTGGGCTGGAGGAAGCACAAGCTGGAATCAAAATTGCTGGGAGAAATATCAATAACCTCAGATATGCAGATGACACCACCCTTATGGCAGAAAGTGAAGAAGAACTAAAGAGCCTCTTGATGAAAGTGAAAGAGGAGAGTGAAAAGTTGGCTTAAAGCTTAACATTCAGAAAACTAAGATCATGGCATCTGGTCCCATCACTTCATGGCAAATGGATGGGGGAACAGTGGAAACAGTGGCTGATTTTATTTTGGGGGGGCTCCAAAATCACTGCAGATGATGATTCCACCCATGAATTAAAAGACGCTTACTCCTTGGAAGGAAAGTTATGACCAACCTAGACAGCATATTAAAAAGCAGAAACATCACTTTGTTAACAAAGGTCCATCTAGTCAAGGCTATGCTTTTTCCAGTAGTCATGTTAGGATGTGAGAGTTGGACTATAAAGAAAGCTGAGTGCTGAAGAATTGATGCTTTTGAACTGTGGTGTTGGAGAAGTCTCTTGAGAGTCCCTTGGACTGCAAGGAGATCCAACCAGTCCATCCTAAGGGAGATCAGTCCTGAGTGTTCATTGGAAGGACTGATGTTGAAACTGAAACTCCAATACTTTGGCCACCTGATGTGAAGAGCTGACTCATTTGAAAAGACCCTGATGCTGGGGAAGATTGAAGGCAGGAGGAGAAGGGGATGACAGAGGATGAGATGGCTGGATGGTATTACTGACTCAATGGACATGAGTTTCGGTAAACTCCAGGGGTTGGTGGTGGACTGGGAGGCCTGGCGTGCTGCAGTCCATGGGGTTCCAAAGAGTCAGACACGACTGAGCGACTGAACTGAACTGAATGGAAAGATAGCCTGTGTTTGTGGATTTGAAGATTTAGTATTGTTAGGATGGCAATACTACCTGAAGTGATCTACAGATTGAGTGCATTCTCTATCAAAATCCCAAAGACTTTTTTTGCAAAAGTAAAAAATTTAAAACAAAAATTTATATGAAATTACAAAGGACCCCTAATAGCCAAAAAAATCTTGATAAAGAAGAACAATTTTGGAGGTCTTGTACTTTCCCATTTAAAAACTTACTACAAAGCTACAATAATTTTAACAAAGTGGTACTGGCATAAGTATACACATAGAGACCAAAGGAATAGATGTGAGAATCCAGAAATAAACCCATACATTATGGTCAACTGTTTTTGACAAGTGTGCCAAAGCTGTTCAGTGAGAAATAGTCTTCAATAAATGGTGCTGGGACAAATTGGATACCCCTGCACAAAAGAATGAAGCTGGACCCCTACCTTAAAAACAAATGCAAAAGCTAACTCAAAATGGATCAAAAGACCTAACTGTAAAGAGCTGTAAAACTTGTGTAGAAGGAAACACAAATGTAAATCTTTGTAAGTTTGGATTAGGCAATGGTTATTGGAATATGATACTAAGAGCACAAGCAACAAAAGAAAAAACAGATAAGTTAGATTTCATAAATATTAAAAGCTTTTATGCTTCAATGGATACTACCAAGAAAGTAGAAAGACAACCCATAGAATGAGAGAAAATATTTGTATTTTCATACATGTATCTGATGAGCATCCAGGATATATAAAAACTCTTACAACTCAACAACAAAAAGGAAAACAATCTAATTAATATGTGCAAAGAATTAGACATTTTTCCAAAGAATAAATGCAAACAGTGAATAAGAACATGAACAGATGCTTGATATCATTAGTCTTTAGAAAAATGAAAATCAAAGCCACAATGGGATACTATTTTATACCCACTAGGATAGCTATATAAAAACAAACAACTCGAGAAAGTAACAAGCTATAGCAAGGATGTGGATAAATTGGAATGTTCGTATCTTGTTGTTGGGAATAGAAAATGGTTCAGCTGCTGTTGAAAACAGTTTTGCAGTTCCTCAGTAAATTAAACATAAAATTATCAAATAAGCCACCAATTCCACGCCTAGGTATATATTTGAGAGACTTAGAAATATATATTCACACAAAAACTTGTGTTTTTGGACAACCCAAATGTCCATCAACTTATAAATGGTTTAAAAATGTGGCATATCCATATGATGGAACATTATTCAGCTGTAGAAATAATGTATGTACTGATATATGATACAATGCAGATAAACCTTAAAAACATTATGATAAGTTAAAGTAGCCAGGCACAAGAGGTCATACATTATATGGTTTAATTTTCATGAAATGTCCAGAATAGGTAAATCCATACATTTATGTAGATTGTAGGTTTATGTAGAATGTAGATTAATGATTGCCAGGGACTTGGGATAGAGAGGAAAGAGTTACTTATTGGGGTGATAAAATATTCTGGAATTTAGATAGTGGTGATGGTTAGGCAACATTGTGACTGTATTAAAGACTCTCTAATGAAAAGAATTGCCTGTTTACCTCTTTTGGTGATATTTCTATTGTATAGTTGGTATTTTATTAATTTGTGGAAACTCTTTATATTTGGTGGATATTAATCTCTTTTTTATATGCTTCAAATATTCTCTCTCGAAAGAGTCTGTTGATTGTCCATTTGTTTGTGTTATTTTTTGGTGCACAAAAGTTGAAAATTTTTACATGGTATGATCTGTTAATCTTTTTCATTGTGGCTTCTGAATTTGAAACTTAAGATATTTTCTATCTCAAGAATATTAAAATGCTTTCAACATTTCTCTTGAATCTTGTTGAGCTGTTTTTAAAAGTATATATTTTAAAAGCATATAGACTTTTTATATGTTTAGCATAAAGTGGGAGTTTAGCTTTATTTTTTTCCAAATGGTCCTACAGAATTCATTGAATAATTCATGCTTTCCTCACTGATTTGAAATGTTGCCTGTATATATTTTGATAAGACATTGAAAATGTAGTAGTCTTTCATACTTAGCTCTTTCAGAGATTCCTCCCTACCAACCGTTGGTCAGTGTAGCCTATTCTATTTGAATTATAGACATGTAAAATAATGATATTTATACCTATGCAGTTATTTTAACTATTTTCCCTACAAGGCACTTTTGTATTTCTTAAACTATTTCATTGTCTCAACAATTTTTATGGTGGGTGTATTTGTCTGCTAGGGCTGCCAAACCAGAATACCATAGACTTGGTGGTTTAAACAACAAAGGTTTGTTTTATCATAGCTATGGAGACTGGAAATCTAAGAGCAAGGTGTTAGCAGGGCTGGTGCGTGATGTGGGCTCTCCCTTTGGGTTGCAGATGGCTGCCTTCTTCCCCTGTGCTCACATAGCAGTTACTTGGTGTGTGCCTGGCGGAGCGAGAAAGAGAGAACTCTGGTGTCTCTTCTTATGAGGACACTAATCCTATCAGATCAAGGTCCTATCTTTATGACTTTATTTAACTTCAGTTACTTCCTTAGAGGCCATTATCTCCAAGTACTGCCACTCTGAAGGTTAGGGTTTCAATACAAGAATTTGAGGGACACAAGCATTCAATCCATGATATTCCCTTCTTGGTCCCCCTCCAATTCATGTTCTTCTAACACTTAAAATCTATTCATTCCACCTCAACAGCCCCCAAAGTCTCAATTCATTCCAGCATCAACTCTAAATTCTAAAGTATCATCTAAATAACATTTAAATCAGATACAGGCAAGGCTCAGGTGTAAGTCATCCTGAGGCAAAATTCCTTTCCAGCTATGAACTTGTAAAACCAGACAGGTTGTGTGCTTCCAAAATACAGTAGAACAGGCACAGGACAGACATTTCCTTTCCAAGAGGAAGAAATAGGAAAGAAGCAAGGGCTGACTGGTCCCAAGCGAGTCTGAAAGCTAGCAAGGCAGGCTCCATTAGACCTTGAGGTTTGAAAATAAGTCTTTTTGACTTGATGTCCTGCCATCCTGACCAACTGAGGTCTGCCGTGTTGCCCCTATGGCCCTAACCGGCTCTCTCAGCCCTCAAGCTCTGCTGGGTGGTGTTCCAGTCCCTGTGTCCCTGCTCCAGGATGTGGCAACCTGGTCTGTTGAAACTTTAGAGTTGGGCCCACCCTCAAAAACTGAGGAGGAATTAACTTTGTCCTCTGGGTCTATAATGGGAGTGGTGGCACTAATGATCTCTGAATCACCTTCAGAATCATTTATGTGTTTTGTGGAAGGATAGCATATATTCACAGCCAGATAGCTGTATGGTCCCATTCCATAGAACCCAAGAATTTCCATAGCCTTCCTTCTTTGGTTGCCTCACTCCCACATCAGTGGGACCTGGTAGCATTTCTTTTCTTTCTTTCATTTTTTTTTTTTTGGCCATACCATATGCCATGTGGGATCTTATAGGACATTTGTTCCCCAACTAGGGATCAAACTCATGCCCCCTGCATTGGAAGGTGGAGTCTTAACCACTGGACCACCAGGGAGGTCCCCAGAACTGGCAGTATTTCTGCTTGTTTGATCCCAACACATCTTTATTGAGTGATAGTCTAGCCACACCCTACATGTTCTCCTCAGAACACACTTTTTCATTTTTTGAAATACGTTCAGGGTGAGAGTTTTTCAAATCTTTAAGTTCTGATTCCATTTTTCTTAACAGCTTCTTCAATTTCTCTTTCCTCTCACCTTTTACTATAAGCAGTTAGGAGGACCTAGGCTACATCTCCAACATTTTGCTTAGAAATGTCATCAGTTAAACAGCCAATTTCATTGTTCGTAAGGTCTATCTTACATAAAACACTAGAATGCAATTCAGCCAATTTCTTTGCCACTTTATAACAGGCATCACCTTTCCTCTAGTTTCCAATAACCTGTTTTTCATTTTCCTTCTGAGACCTCAACACAATGAACTTTAATAATATTTCTGCTAACATTCTGTTCATGAATATTTATATAGTCTCTAAGTAGATAGAGGCTTTCTTTCTAGCTCTCCTCTTTGTTTTCTGAGCGGTCCCCAGAATTGCCTTTTACACTGACATTTTTACCATCTGTCCCTTTAAAGCAAGCTAGGCCTTTTCTAGCCTGTGCCTCAAAACGCCTCCAGTCACTATCCAGTTCCTGAGCCACTTCTACATTGTAGAAGGTAGTTGTTACAGAGGCATTATACTTCTTGGTGCCAAACTCTGTATTAGTCTGCATTCTCCAGAGAAATGGAGCCAAATTTCCCTCCCTTATGTGGGTGGGCCTCACTCAATCAGTTGTAGGCGCGAATAGAACAAAAAGGCTGACCTTTCTGTGAGCAAGGTGGAACTCCTCCGGCCTGCACCTTCAAGCTGGGACATCTGTTTTTTCACTGCCTTTGGAGTCAAGTATGGATGTGAGAGTTGGACTGTGAAGAAAGCTGAGCACCGAAGAATTGATGCTTTTGAACTGTGGTGTTGGAGAAGACTCTTGAGAGTCCCTTGGACTGCAAGGAGATCCAACCAGTCCATTCTGAAGGAGATCAGCCCTGGGATTTCTTTGGAAGGAATGATGCTAAAGCTGAAGCTCCAGTACTTTGGCCACCTCATGCAAAGAGTTGACTCACTGGAAAAGACTCTGATGCTGGGAGGGATTGGGGGCAGGAGGAGAAGGGGACGACAGAGGATGAGATGGCTGGATGGCATCACTGACTCTATATATGTGAGTCTGAGTGAACTCCGGGAGTTGATGATGGACAGGGAGGCCTGGCGTGCTGCGATTCATGGGGTTGCAAAGAGTCGGACACGACTGAGCGACTGAACTGAACTGAACTGAACTGGAGTCAAACTGAAACACTGGCTCTTCCTGTGTTTTAAGCCTGCTGACTTTCAGATTGGAACTACACCTTCAGGTGTCCTGGGTCTCCAGCTGACCAACTGCAGGTGGTAGGACTTCTCAGCCTCCATTAATTGTGTTAGCCAGTTCCTTATAATCAATCAGTCTCTGTCATTTGATCTCTCTCTCTCTCTTCCTCCCCTTCCTGTGTGCATGCACACACCGACAGACAAATACACACACCGACAGACAAATACACACACCAACAGACAAATACACACACATACATACCACACACCCTATTGGTTTCTCTCTCAAACCCTGCCTGATACAGTGGAT
This sequence comes from Oryx dammah, assembly GCF_014754425.2. NCBI lineage: Eukaryota > Metazoa > Chordata > Mammalia > Artiodactyla > Bovidae > Oryx > Oryx dammah. Next base: position 31,611,669 of record NW_024070207.1, on the reverse strand, counting down.
GAAGCAAGTATTGGGCTGGCAAAAATGTTTGTTCAGGTTTTTCAGTGAGCTGTTACAGAAAAACCTGAATGAACATTTTGGCCAACCTAATATTATTAACCCCATTTTGCTTTTGAGAAAGTTGAAGCCCAAGAGTGGTTAAGTCTTACTAAATAAAGGTAATTGGAAGAGATACAAATTATGACTAGGTCTTTCAGATCACAGCCTCTTGTGAACCCTGCACCTCTACTGAGAATGTACATGATCAAGGCCATTGTTACGTGCCTACATTTTATACTCTATCAACTTTTCTGAAGCAATGAAAACTCCTCTCAGGTCCTGGCACTATATTGATACTAGATACCAAAAGCCCCCCTTATTTTAATATCCCTTTGAAAGTAATTTCCCTGTTTCTGGGTTCTATGACATCCTCTGTGGAGAGTCAGACTCCTCCGTGGGAGAGTACTGCCCTCTAGGGCAGTACTTTAAAATATTACGATGGAACTTCTCTGGTGGTATAGTGGCTAAGACTTTACCTGCCAATGCAGGGGACGTGGGTTCAATCCCTGTCTGGGAAGATCCCATATGCCGCAGGGCACCTAAGCCCATATGCCACAACGACTGAGCCCATGGGCTGCAACTGCCGAAGCACAAGCACCTACAGCCTGTGCTTTGCACCAAGAGAAGCCACCACAATGAGGAACCCATGCATTGCATCAAAGAGTAGCCCCTGCTTACCACAACGAGGTGGAGTCTGCATGCAGCAACAAAGACCCAGCACAACAGCAACAAAAATTTTTAAAATATTACTTACTAAGTAATTTTTCTTCCTAAGTAATATTACTTACTAAGTAATTTTTCTTCCTAAGAACTTACTATTAAAGTATTTTCTTCCTAAAAGTATTTTGTGTGTGTGTGTGTGTGTGTGTGTGTGTGCGTGTGTGCTCAGTTGCTTGGTCGAGTCTGACTCTTGGTGACTCAGTGGTAGCCTGCCAGGCTCCTCTGTCCATGGAATTTCCCAGGCAAGATTACTGGAGTGGGTTGCCATTTCCTTCTCCAGGGGATCTTCCCCACCCAGGGATTGAACCTGTGTTTTTTGTGTCTCTTGCATTGGCCGATGGATTCTTTACCACTGGGCCACCTGGGAAACCCAGGTACCTTATTACTTGGCCCTTAGGAAAATACTTTATTCCTTTCTCCTTCCTTTCCTGCATCCATTCTACCTACTTTGGGCCAGAGGACCTCAACTACTTTTTGGGAAATTCTATTTATATGTACTGGATAAAGTCTGGCAGGAATATTAAAGATATCTTGTCTTCTCCTAACTCAGGAGCAGTGATGTGGACCCAAGCTGGGTCTTCCACTTGGATTTGATTAGTGAGTAGTGAGAGAGACTAAATAAAATGGTAAGTAGATCTTGCTTGATGCCTTCTGAAGTTGCCTGGTTTCTGCCTTGGTTTGTGAAGACCTGGGTTCACCAGACTTTTCTTAAACCTGCTTGTGCCCCTATATCCTTCAATTAAATCCCCTCTTTCCCCCCTGAGTTTACCAGAGTTGGATTTTTTTTACTCACAACCAAAAAACCTCAACTTATATAGTCAAGGTGATTCATTCACTCATTCAGCAGACACTTACTAAGTATTTACTATTTGTCAAGTGATGTTCCAGTCATGGGTGGGGGATGGTGGTGGGGTGGTGGGCAGGGCTTTCCAAGCACTTAATAGGCTAATGATCTCTTTTTGTCAGTAAGAGAGAAAACTGGGGGTTAACTCTATAAGCCTTCACTATAAGTGTCAGGAAAGAAAGAGACACTAGGAAACTCCCAGTGAAGCACTGGGAATTAATAACTATCATTAAATAAAGTTTAATAGAAATAATAAAATCATGAATGTTGGGATTGTAATACTTTTCTCTAATTGAAATATTTAGTTCAGAGTCTATGCTTTTCAACTATTACATATATGTTTTTTAACTATTACTGGTTATAATTATTACTAGTAATTATTTTTTACTATAATTATTATTACTAGTAATAATTTTGAACTTTGTAATGCATTTCTTTAAAGGTCATATGTATGGTTGTATTCTGGTGCGATTTGAATGGATCTCTGTTGCTAATCACTTACATAGTGTTGCCTATATGAGATGCAGCTCCATCGCAAAACAACGTTGATTATTTGAAGCATCTGTGCTTGTGATTTATTAATAGCCATGAGGGTAAAGATACTCACTTGGTATTTCAGGCATCTAAAAGATGAAGGGGTAGTTTGAGGGAACGAGTGGTTTGGGAGACTTTAATACTGATTCCTTCCTACTGCACCCTTGGAAATAGACAGTTTAAGCTCTGATATTATTTTAAAGATCTTGGAATTCTAGATGCTGCTTCATTAATAAAGATTTTAGTAACTTTGGGGGCCTAGGAATTGGCTCCAACATGACCTTTCCATTGGAACATTCAGGCTCTCCTTTCAGATTCCAGACATAGAACTGGTGTAGATTCCTTGGTATAATTGATTTGGAGCTCAGATTTAAGAGCACTATTTTCTCTAGCAGAAGCATCTGAATTCACAGCTCACATATCTCCTGATCAGCAGCCAAGTGTCTCTTTGAACTGGACTTTGATTTCAACTGCCTGTGAAAGAACATGGTTCTCCTGATCGTCCACCAAGCATTCTTCTCATTGCACTTTCATGTGCCCTTGAAAGAACCTTTCTTTCCAAGTGACTCTCACATGGGTATGCCTTTCAAATTGGGTTTCCATCTTTCTTAAAATTCTCATTTAAAAGTGCTCTTGGTGATGTGAAACTAAGAGTATTCCAAATCTTTGGTGTGAATTTTTGGCATGTAATTTCTTTGTGTTCAGAGAAAAAAAAACAAAATTAAAGTTAAGTTTGAAAAATTAATGCAATTTTGGAATGTCCTCTTCATCCATGACATTTAAGAAAAATTCAAAAGTTGCCCATTTCTTAACTCATACAAATGTTTCAAATGATGGGCCACACAATACCCTAAGAAAGGAAAAAATAACTCCAGGTACCCAAAGTTAGTTTTGTCAATATAATATGTTCTAAATTATATCAACTCAAACATAACTTCCACATTTTGTGAAAATCTGTGTACCTGTTTCCATAACACACACACACACACACAGAAACCAGACAAAGTGAAAGTTAAGTCGCTCAGGCATGTCCGACTCTTTGCGACCCCATGGACTGTAGCCCACCAGGCTCCTCCGTCCATGGGATTCTCCAGGCAAGAATACTGGAGTGGGTTGCCATTTCCTTCTCCAGGGGATCTTCCCGACTCAGGATCAAACCCAGGTCTCCCGCATTAGGGGCAGACGCTTTAACCTTTGAGCCACCAGGGAAGCCCTAGACAAAAGTGGATGTTAATTACATATATATAAGACATAGGTATAATCTGTCCAATCAGCGATGACCCTGGCCTTTTCTTCCTCGACTCCTGCTACTCATTAGTACCTCCACCAGGGGGCAAGCAGTAAACAAGAAAGGAAAGGATAGGCCCTGCTGTGAGACCCTGGAGAATCAAAGAAGGACTCAAGCTACCTAAACTTCCATTTGTGCACTCTTCCCTCATGGTCCTGGTGGGTCTAGCTTATTTGAATGAAGCTCTTATTTCAGATAGGGGTACTGGGTCCAAATCGTGGGTCAGTCAGTTCAGGAAGTCAAGAACTATTGAGTGTCTGCTGTATGTACTGTTCTGGGCACTGGTGATACAAGACAGACAAAAACATTAACTTCTGAACTAACATTCTAGTATTATATTTTCATAACCCCTGCGAGCCTCAGTTTCCTAATCTATACCGTGGGGGCAATAATAGTACAGTTTCTGTGGGTATTTAAATGAGATACTTACACATCTGATGAAGTTTCTGGATTTATTATAATTTACAGTTTGTACACAGTTTTACACAGTGTTTATAAAACTGTGTTCTACTTTACATTTTCATGAATGTTCTCCTATGAGTATTTCTTTTCTACTTAGAATTTTAAGAGTTATGTAACATTTCATTGTGTCAATTTCTCATAATACTTAAACATGACTGTTCTAGTGTACATTGGGTTCGTTGTAGGTTCTCAGGAAATATTTATGAAAGAATACATGACTATCACACATTTATATTATTTGCATCTTTTCATTATTGCAAATAATACTCTTTATCTTTTGCATAATCTTTTGGGGAAAAGTTCTAAAAGTCAGGTTATCGTAACAAAATGTATGACATAAGGCATGAATATTTTCATGATTCTCAATATACATTACCATCATGCTGCCATGAAGACTACTAATTTACAATTCATGACAACCACATTGTGGTTTAATTTGTATTCTTTAATTATTCATATTATCTAATTTCTTTCATATAGTTATGTACTGTTGCTGAAAAATTCACTTGGGTTTTCTGGGCCCGCTTATGGAAGAACTTGAAAGACATTTTTGGCCAACCCAATATTTGGTTATCCCTGGTGTAGAACTTTTGTGCTTGAGGGGCAGGACACTTCGGAGGGAGACCCTGCATGTAGGATGCTAATTGAGGAGGAGGTTGTTGTTTAGTTGCTAAGTTGTGTCCCCATGGACTGTTGAGCCTCAAAACTACCCCCTAAGCCTTCAAGGCAGCAGGAGCAGAGAATGAGGTGACAGAGGAAGAGCAGCGTAGAAAAAACTCAGAGGGACATTGAAGAGATACATGTTTGCCAAAGACTAACAGATGACAGATAAAGACTGTTACCACAGAGGAGTACCTCTTTGTTGCATCACAGCAGAGGTGGGGCTGTTTTGAGCAATGAGCACCTGCGACATTGGAAGTGAAGTCTGCAAACCTTGGTGTCTCAGTTGGACCTGAGAGAGCTGATGCAGCACTGGGCATGGAAATGTTGATGAATTAGTATGAATTGGGGCCTGGTTAGCAACATGATTTGCATACCTGTGGTTTGGGGTTAGGCATACCATATCTTTACCTCTTTGCCCTGAAGAACAGAATTGGTTGAAATTAAGCCTTTGATCTAAAATGGTTTGGTAAAATAAGCAATTGCGTGGTTTTAAAAAATAATATATTTTGAAATGTTTTCAAACCTACAGAAAAGTTACAAGTACCGTACAAAGAACTTCCAGATCCCTTTCATCTAGTTTCCTAATGTTAGCATTTCACTGTATTTGTGCTCACTTGCTCTCTTTCTCCCTCTCCCATCCCCAAACTGACCCAGTAATGTTTCTTTTTCCCTTCCAGTCCAGGATTCCCTCCAGGAACATGTGTTGCGTTGAGCAGTCATATTGTTCAGGCTTCTCCATTTTGAAATAGCTCCATAGTCTTTTCCTATCTTTCATGTCCTTAGAAGTTTTAGAAACTTCTGGTTTTACATGTTGAATGATGACCCACATGTTTCCTTAGGACTAGACACAGGCCATGTTTTCTTGGCACAGAACTGATGCTGTGCCCTTCTCAGTGCATCACGTCATAGGGCACACAATGCCAACCTGTTGTGTCACTGGTACCATTAACCTTCATCACCTGGTCATGTTGGTGCCTGCAGGTTTCTCCACCATAAAGACACTATTTTTTCTCTTGGTAACTAGTATTTTGTGGGAAGATATTCCTAGATTACGCCAACATCTTATTCCCCATCGATCCTCCACCAGATACTCTTAGCCTCCTGAATTAACCCCTACTTGTCATGGTGACCAAATAGTGATTTTCTTTTTCTTTTTAAAAAATTATTTATTTTTAATTGAAGGATAATTTTTTTACAGTATTGTGTTGGTTTCTGTCATACATCAACATGAATTAGTCATAGGCATACATATGTCCCCTCCCTCTTGAATCTCCCTCCACCTCCCACCCCAGTGATTTTCTGTTTCCATCAATCTTTCTACATTTATTAGTTGGCATTCCACAATAAAGAAGAAAAGTGATTCTCCCCTGTTCCAACTATCTGTTGCTGTGTATCAAAATATCCTCAAGCTTAGTAGCTTAAAACAATAATCATTGATCTAGTTCATGAATCTGCATTTGGGCAAGGTGATGTATCAGTGCAGTCAACTGGATCTGGAGGATCCACTTTCAAGATGGCTCACTCACGTGGCTGACAAGTTGGTACTGACTTTTGGCCATGACCTCAGTTGGTCAGCCTGAACCACTACACAAAGCCTTTCTCTGTGGCTGCTTGTAGCATTGTGACTGAGATTCAACAGCAAGCATCCCAACAGAGTAAGGTGAAAGTGCATGGCTTTTTTTCTGATATAACCTCAGAAGTCACAGAGCTTCACTTTCATTGTACTCTCTCAGTTAAAGAAGTTACAAGTATCCACCCAGGTTTGAGGGGAGGGGACACAGCATTTACCTCTCAGTGGGAAAACTGTTAATATCACATTTTAAGAATAGCAGGTAGGATACAATATATTGTGGTGGCATCTTTGTAAAATACAGTCTGCCCCATTCCCATTTATGCATTCATTTGTTTATATCAATATGGAAACATGGATTCCAATGTTATATAATCACTTATATTATTGATTATAATCCATTCAGTCAGTTCAGTCACTCAGTCATGTTTGACTCTTTGTGACCCCATGGACTGCAGCATGCCTGGCTACCCTGTCCAACTCTTGGAGCTTGTTCAAACTCATGTCCATTGAGTTAGTGATGCCACCCAACCATCTCATCCTCTGTCATCCCCTTCTCCTCCTTCTGTCAATCTTTTCCAGCATCAGGATCTTTTCCAATGAGTCAGTTCTTTGCATTAGGTGGCCAAAGGATTGGAGTTTCAGCTTATAATCCATTACTATCATATTTATTTTGATGTTCAAACTGTCCCAGATTTGACTACTGGGAGCCCCTTCCAAGGTGGTAGCTGTATTCTTTTGACATGTTTCCATTATTTTTTGAGCATTTTCTTTGGTGGAGGATGGTATATCATAAACCATGGTCTGGTACATGGTATGCTCATTGCTAATGGGCTGCCATTGCCTTTAGGCCCTTTTATACACAGAGCTAGTCTGTAAGAGGGCCTAGAATACATACACACACATGTACACACAAATACATCTATAACTATTTCTCTATGTCTCTGAGTATAGATGTTAAAAAAAATGGGCTCATATCAAGACCTCCAATTTCAACTCAGAATCTTGGGGTTCATTCTGGTCTTGCTCCTTTCTATGATTTTTCTCTCTTCTCCAACAGTAAGAAACCTGGTGTTTATTATCTTCAATATGTAGTTGTATACTGTTAGTCGCTCAGCCGTGTCAGACTCTTTGTGACCCCATGGACTGTAGCCCGCCAGGCTTCTCTGTCCATGGGATTCTGCAGATAAGAATGTTGGAGTGGATTGCCATTCCCTACTCCTGGGGATCTTCCCAGCCCAGAGACTGAACCCAGGTCTCCTGCATTGCAGGCAAATTCTTCACCGTCTGAGCTACAAAGAAGCCCTTCAATACAATCCTGACTTATTTACTCAGTTAATATAACCAGTCTCCCAACCACATTAGCTTTCTCTTCCACCTGCCATCCCTGCACCCTGCCACCAGCATTCTGCATTTTCAGATATCAGCAGGCACATTGCCAATGAATTTCCATGTGGCATCCTATACTGCTTCAGTAACCCATATCTCTGAGCACCAACAGCCACACCTCTAGTGTATCTCTGTGCAGCTCCGTCTTCTTGCCCTTACCATCCGACGTCCTTGGGTGCCACTGGGCACAATATTGACATTCCTTCATAGCACCTCTTGTCTCCCTCTTGAGTTCTATGTCCTCAGGTACCAGCAGGCATACCACTGATGTACTCCACATAGCAGCTCTCTTCACTGCCACTGACCCCTCCAACCTTGGAAGGGAAGATGGAAACGGAAAGTAAGCAATTGTATTTTAACCTGATTGAAACTGGCCAATATGAGGTCCAGAGTCCTCTCTCTTTGAATAGCCATGCTAGCTCCTTTTTAATCATTTAAAAATGCAAGCTTGATCTTATTGTTCCCTAAAAACCTTTGGATGATTTTCTGGCCCTAAGGCTAAAATCCAAAAATGCTAATATGACCTACAAGACCCAACGTAATTGACAACCTGCCTACTTTTCCAGTATAATCTCTGTTTTGTTTCTCTGTGTTCAATCAGTTTCCCAGAGCGGAATTTTCCAATCTCCAGCTTGGAGTGTGTAAACATTGGCTGTCAGTATTTTGGGAATTGAGCCAAGGAAAGGGACTAGAGGTCTCAATGGTCAGAAAGCAGACTTCAACTTAATCCCCATTTTTGGAATGGCATCTCAGTGGGCCCTCAACTATGCTTGGTTTAAATGTCTTATCCTTTCCACAGATGGAGGAAGGGATCTGGGAACTATCTGGTCCTTATAAACATGTTTAATCAATCATCCTGATACCAACTCCATACTTCCACTTTCAGAGATACCTGGTACATTTAATTCCTGAGCCTTTTAGGGTTTGCCATATAAACAGCTGCCTTAGGTTTCAGCTTTCTCTAGTCTGCTTAATCAGTTACTACTCATTTATCCATTTTCTAGTTTCCACATTTTGTTTGAGGTAAGTAGGAGGTGTGTTGTCTTGTCTGTTGTAGCTTCTCTTGCTATTTCCTTTGTCCTCATGGTGTTTGGGCTTTTAATTCCTTTACCGTCTTTTTTTTTTTTTTGGTGGGGGGGTCTCAGGAAGGAGGTTAATTGTGTGTATTCAATTTGCCAAATTTAACTGAAAGTGGAGGTGTCTTAAATAGTAAACACCCTGGTTCCTTTTAAAGCACATTCCATGAACAAAAATTGGATTTCATAGAATCATGAAATATAATTAGAAACACTTATTCAGTCCAGTGGTTCTTTTTTTTTTAAATAGATTGGATTTTTGAGAGTAGTTTTAGATTTACAACAAAATTGAGAGGAAGATACAAAATTTTCCCATATACTCCCTAGCCCCAGATATGCATAGCCTCCCCTGTTATCAACATCCCCCACCAGAGGGGTACAGTTGATGAATGTATGTTGACACATCATTACACAGAGTCTAGAGTTGACCTTACATTCTGTGGGTTTGGTCAAATGTATGATGACATATAGGGTTCCCAGGTGGCGCTAGTGGTAAAGAACCCACCTCCCAATGCAGGAGATATAAGAGATGCAGGTTCTATCCCTGGGTCAGTAAGATCCCCTGGAGGAGGGCACGGCAACCCATGCCAGTATTCCTGCGTGGAGAATCCCATGGACAGAGGAGCCTGGCCGGCTACAGTCCATAGGGTTGCAAACAGCTGGACATGACTGAGGCTGCTTATCAGGCATGCATGCATGGTGACATAGATCCATTATCGTAATATCAATCAGAGTATTTTCACTACCTTAAAAGTCCTCTGTGCTCTGTCTCCATCCCTACCTCTGAAGATTTTACCATCTCCATAATTTTACCTTTTCCAGAATGTCACATAGTTGGAATCATACAGTATGTAGCATTTTCAATTGACTTCTTTCACTCAGTAATATGTATTTAAGTTTCCTCCATATCTCTTCATGGCTAGACAGCTCATTTATTTTTAGTGTTGAGCAATATTCCATTGTCTGGATGTACGACTCCATGTCTTTTTACCACCAGGTATCTCTTTTATAATCTATTCACCTTCCCTCACCAAATCCCCATGTTTGAAAAGAGTTAAGATTTCCAAAACTCAGTTTGAGAAACTTTGGTCTAGTCATGTTATAGATGAGGAGACTTAGGCTCAGAGAGGAGAGATGATTCATCAAAATCTCAAAACGACTGATGGGGGTTAGGGTGATGTATCACTTTGGCATGCAGATTATTTTGAGCTGAAAACAGTCAAGAACTTTTGACCTCCCTTCTAACTGCCTAAAATAATTTTCACTGAGGACCTGTTCTAGGAAGGGAGATATCATCATAGATAAATAGAGAATACATGGCAACCAGCTCCAGTATTCTTGCCTGGAAAATTCCATGGACAGAGGAACCTGGTGGGCTACAGTCCATGGGATTGCAAAGAGCTGGACATGACTGAGTGACTGAGCACAGCACAGCACAGTATGAACTAGGTGTGGTGGACAGGGAGGAACAGCAAAATCTGTTAAAATTCTGTGTCCCATTGTTTCTGTATGGCCCAGCAAACATTTGTGTACAGGTACTTTCTCTTTTTCATCTTCCTGTGAATTGCCTTCCTTCCCTTTGAAGTCCCAGACCCTTACCCCCGTCCCCTTAGTCCAAGATGACATACACTCTCTTTTACCTGATTGTCATATGAACCTGATAGTCCTATGAAGCCCCCATATGCACAAAACTAAATTTTATTTTCTCCTGTTAATCTGTCTTATGTCATTTAAATTATTCAACTGGCCAAAAGAACCAGGAGGGGCAAAGGGAGATGTTCCCCTCTCCAACAGTTTTGGTGTAGTAGGCAGGGTCAACTTTGCTGGCTGGACACTGCTTTCTCGAGGCTGCTGCCGCTGAGAGATCCTGGGACATCTGACCAAAGGTAAGACTTCATATCATGTCAGTCTCCTGGATCTCCGTCTGTGGGCTCCGGTGGAAGCAAAAGTGGTGAGAGTCTTTTCTCTAAGTTTAGATTAGCAGGGGAAAATATTTGTTGAACTAGGGTCTTGGTCATAACAACTCTGATAAATTTGGTAGTGAGAACTCTTGATTTGTATTCATCTATTTCCTGCCAAAGATGATTACTCTTTTTGTTTCTACCTGCTGTGTTGTTTGTCATAAAGAGGAAATACCGTAGGGTAAGAACACAGGCATAGGCCCTACGGCCCTGCTGTGTGAACCGGCCTGACAGGCTGCTGAGTTTATGATTCTCGCCAGACCGGTGACTATTTAGACAAACTTGGCTGTGGGTCCCCTATGTAAAAGCCAGATGAGGTTTTTTCCTTGCATCTTGTTTTATGTCTTAAGAGCTTGGCTTTGTGACCAGTCAGACTAGTCTCTCTGGCCTCCCCATCGGGAGGGTACACCTACCTAGGTGCACCTTGGTGGCCAGTTGAATAGACTGGGGTTCTGAGCCATGAAGTCACAAGTAGCTCTCTCTTTTCTAGCCATGCTGGTTGTCAGAGGTGTTTGTCAAAAAGGACCCTAGTTCCTAAGGGGCCTTCATTGCTTTGTTGGTTCTAGAAAAATCCCACTCCAGTAGTGCCTGCTCAGTGTCACAGATCAGTGGGTTTGTACCTGGAGGCATCTCATGTTCCTATGAGAGACTTGAGACATTGTGTGTGCATCATCCTTACAGCCTGTGCAACAAAGGCCTTTACTTTCTTAGTCTATCTTTGGGAGTACACTTTACGGATATTATGAAGGTTGCATCTTTCTCTCTTGTGAAATGACTTTTGCATCCTTATTTAAGCCATAAAAAGGCTTATTGATTTGAGTGGCTAACAAAATTGGCTACATTTTAAAAAGTAAAAGAATTTTGGTAGAGCTCTCATCCTAAACAATTCTTATTGGTATAATGGCTAGCCTTAGAGACTCTTATAACAAGATGAAAGAACAAGAAATTAGAACAAAAAACAAAACTCCACAGTCATTGTAAATTCCCTCTTCTTAAAATCAGAACAAAACACAAAACTCCACAGTCAATGTAAATTACCTCTTCTTAAAATCCAAAGAGTTAAGCACACAACCTTCCAGCCCACCTGTTTATGTCTAAGAGCTATGATCCCAGAAGTTGTAGACATCTAACAACAGTAACAATAACAGCAAGCCAAAATCTCACTAAATTTGTTTTATGTCCTGGGAACTTGATTTGGCAACTATCAGGTTAGGTGATCCACAATGTGGCTGGACAAAAATGTGGGTTATATCCCATGTGCAGCTAAGAAAATGTGGGCTAAACTCCATTTGTGGCTAGTGTTTTACCAAACTGCTGTCAGCCCTCAGGGAAATTACAACCTGAAATTCTAATGGCCCTTAAGAGGAAGGCTCAAATATTTAAAGTGCATTTAAGGGAATTCGCTGGTGGTCCAGTGGTTAGGACTCCAGTGTTAGGACTCCACACTTTTCACTGCCAAGGGCCTGGGTTTGATCCCCGGTCAGGGAACTATGATCCCACAAGCCATGCAGCATGGCCAAAAAAATAAATAAAAATAAGAATAAACAATATGAAAAAGAATGTATATATATATATAACTAAATCACTTTGCTGTACAGCAGAAATTAACACAACATTGCAAGTCAACTATACTTCAATTTTAAAAAATGCTTCATCTTCAAGGAGATTCATGAAAAGGACTTTTGACATATGCAGGTTTCTTATAAGTTTAAGATCATAAAACTTAAATGGGTAAACATTTCCAAAATTAACAAAAATAAATTGGATTCAAGCAGAACAAGTATTAATTACAAGAGACTGAATGAGCTGAGATGGGTAATTATAATTTTTTATGACTTTTTGTTAGAAACATTATTGTTTTTTAAAAAATGTTTTGTTTTTCCAGATGTAAGGAAAATTTTTATCATTCTTCTTAAGCTGTCAACACTTTGGTAAGCTATACCTTTGTCAATAAAGATGAGACATTTACTTTTTCTCCCTACCTGATCCCTCCAGAATTTTGAAACTTGTACTAAGTATTTGTATTTTCATAGCAATATAGTTATTTGCATAATTTTAATAAGAATCTATTCTCCTTGTCACAGAACACAATTAGATGTGTTAATTAGAAATGTTATATCACCAAGGCTTTGACTGGAAAGTCGTATTTGAGAGAGACATGCATAGACTCAGATATGAGCAGACAGCTTTAAGGAACAAAAATTGACTTTATGGTGCCAATAAAGCCCCCTGGAAAAATAGTATGGTACCTTGACTACAGGGTTTTCAGCAGCCTTACCAGGTGAGAAAGGAAGGTCACTTCCTTGCAGGTACAGGAACCTCAGAATATTTGGGGACTCTTGAGAAAGAGGATTTCAGCAACTCTATAGGTATTGCAGGCAAGTCTGATAGCGTTTCTGGCTGGGCTTCCTGGCCTCAAGGGGCATATAAAGGTCAACCTGAAACTCCTTATGAAAAGTCCCAGCAAAGAAGATTTAAAAGAGCCTATATGGGCAATCGCTATTCTTGCCATACTTATGTGAATAATCAGGGCAAGGTGATTGAAACTAGACTTATTTTGCAAAGAAATTAGTCTTAATTTGGCTAACTTTGGTAAAAAATGGTAGTAATTTTAGAGAGAAAAATTGTTTCAGCAATAAATCTTTTTGGATATTAGATTCTACTGCTGTTCACTTTTTTTTTTTTTTTTTGGTATGGCAAATTTATCTCTTTTTTAAGGTTTTGTTTTCTACCTGTAAACTGAACTGGATCCTTAAACTCTTCCAGTTTCCTCCAGTACTTCATTACAATTCTCCAATGTCTTCAACTTTTTTTCCTTCAATTTTCCTGACCAAGAATCATTAAGAACTTAAATTTCTCTTTGTGCAAAGCTATTTAAACTAAACTTGGACATCTTGATATAAACATCAGAGAAATCACCACAACAGTTCATATATAGAAAATCTTCATGCCTGTGGCTCTGTGGGCCACTCAGAAAGATCACCAGAGACGTTCAAACTGCAAACCAGAAACATCCAGCTGATTATCACTGAAACTGAGCAGGACCTTGTGAGGCTCCTGGACACGGAAGCCTTTCTGTCCCCCTCCAGCCTCCATGACTTTCCCTGAGTTCCAAAGGGCAGATTCGAACAATTGCTAATCAGGGAAGAGAGCGGATGCAAAGACAAGGCGGAGACAGCCAAGAAACAATACTGCTGCTTTGGGGTAGGCTCCACCTCAAGGGATACCCAAAATGTCTTTAAGCCCTTTATAGAATTAAATCTTCCCTCATAGCTCAGTCATTAAAGAATCTGCCCGCAACGCAGGAGACTGGGGTTTGATTCCTGGGTTGGGAAGATCCCCTGGAGAAGGAAATGGCAACCCACTCCAGTATTCTTGCTTGGAGAATCCCATGGACAGAGGAGCCTGCCAGGTTACAGTCCGTGGGATTGTAAGAGTCAGACATAACTTAGAGACTAAACCACCACCAACATAGAATTCAGTTCAGTTCAGTTCAGTCGCTCAGTCGTGTCCGACTCTTTGCGACACCATGAATCGCAGCACGCCAGGCCTCCCTGTCCATCACCATCTCCTGGAGTTCACTCAGACTCACGTCCATCGAGTCAGTGATGCCATCCAGCCATCTCATCCTCGGTCGTCCCCTTCTCCTCCTGCCCCCAATCCCTCCCAGCATCAGAGTCTTTTCCAATGAGTCAACTGTTCACATGAGGTGGCCAAAGTACTGGAGTTTCAGCTTTAGCATCATTCCTTCCAAAGAAATCCCAGGGTTGATCTCCTTCAGATCACAGAATTCAGAACATAGAATTAAAACCCAGCAAATGAAAGATGTCAGCGTTTTTTCATATCAGAGAAGACCACCTGAGGCCAAACTAAAGGAACCAGAGAAGCTCATCAAGAAGATTACCTGAGACAAGATTAAACAATGCAGGCCCTGCCCACACCCTAATTTTATCAGCAGCCCCAGCCTTTAGCCTTTCGCCATAAAACTCCTCACCAAATTCCCCTGGGTTGGGACACTTAGTTTTCAAGGGCAGGAGCCCACTGTGTCCCTCTTTGTCTGGAAAAGCAATAGAGCTATTCTTTTCTACTTCACCCAAAACTCTGTGTCTGAGCTTACAGCATCGTCACTGCCTGCCCTCACTCCATTTGAAAATGCTTTGATAATAAAAATCTTCTCAACTGGCTGCCTTCAGAACTCAGAAAGAGATTATGGTCTGCTCCAATCGTTAACCATTGTTTTTCTTTTGTTTCCATAGAAATGCCTCTTAAACACCTGATTGCTTGCGCTAGAGACCTAACTTTGAGGGCCCATCTGCATCACTGATTCCAGAAATGAATTGAACTGAACCGACCTATTGTTAGGATTAGGAGACTGGTTCATTGAGATGGAACAGTTTATCAACTCAACTTCTGGACTGTAAAACTTCAAGGGAAGTCTCTGAGGTGGAAATTGATGGGGTTTAGGGCAGGCTGCCCCAAGATGTGTCACTTTGGTATGCAGATTATTTTGAGCTGAAAACTATCAAGGCCCAAAAGACTCAGGAAGAACTTTTAAAATTAATTAAATGGAATTAATTTTATTTTTGGCTGTACCGGGTTTTTGTTGCTGGACGTGGGTTTTCTCTGGTTGTGGCAAGCAGGGGCTAGTCTCTAGTTGTGGTGCGCAGGCTTCTCATTGCAGTGGCTTCTCTTGTTGCAAAGCACGAGCTCCAGGATGTGTGGGCTTCAGCAGTAGCAGTGCATGGGCTCCACAGCATGGGCTCAGGAGTTGTGGTGGATGAGTTTGTGGGATCTTTCCAGACCAGGAATTGAACTTGTGTCCCCTGCATTGGCAAGTGGACTCTTAAGCACTGGACCACCAGGGAAGCCCAGAAAGAACTTTCGACTTCCCCCTAACTGCCTAAAAGAATTTACACAGAAGACCTGTTCTAGGAAGGGTACATGCGTGCTAAGTTGCTTCAGTCATTTCCTATTCTTTGAGACCCTATGGACTGTAGCCCGCCAGGCTCCTCTGTCCATGGGATTCTCCAGGCAAGAATACTGGAGTGGAGTGTCATGCCCTCCTCCAGGGGATCTTCCTGACCTAGGGATTGAACCCCCATCTCTTATGTCTCCTGCATTGGCAGGCAGGTTCTTTACCACAAGTCCCACATGGGAAGTCCTAGGAAGGGAGATATCACCATAGATAACTACAGCATAATATGAACTAGGTGTGGTGGACAGGGAGGAACCTAGCAAAGTCTGTTAAAATTGCCCTCTGTGTCCCATTGTTTCTGTATGGCCCAGGAAACATTTGTGTACAAACATTTGCTCTTTTTCATCTTCCTGTGAATTGCTTTCCTTCCCTTTGATGTCCCAGACCTTATCCTCTTCTCTTTAGTCCAGGATGACATATACCTACTTTACCTGCCTGTCCTATGAGCCTCATAATCCTATGGAGCCCCCATACACACAAAATTAAATTGGATTTTCTCCTCCTGTTAATTTTTGTCATTTTACTTATTTGACCAACTTAAAGAACCAAGAGTGGAAGAGGGAAATTTCCCCCTCCCTGACACTAGTGAGGGGCCAATTTAGGATGTGAACCCAGGTCTCCTGCCTTTGGTTCTAGTGCTCCTTTTTGAGCTGCGAAATAAGATTCACTTATGTTCCCCCAAACTGATAAGTAGGTTTCCCTGGTGGGTGGCTCAGCGGTAAAGAATCTGCCTGCCAATGCAGAAGCAGGTTTGATCCCGGGGTTGAGAAGCTCCCCTGGAGAAGGAAATGACAACCCACTCCAGTATTCTGGCCTGGAGAATCTCATAGACAGAGGAGCCTGGCGGGCTACAGTCCATGGGGTCACAAAAAGAGCTGGACACAGCTGAACGACTAAACAACAACAAACTGATAGGCAGGTGAAGGAAATCTTTCCTTCTGACTGCACACGGTGGTTTTTCTCAGCAATATCATCCGGGGACGTTGAAACATTACTTCTTCTGGTGCCTGGTAGGAAAACGCCCCACCCCACCTCTGCCCCCGCAATCTGAGCGCCACCCCCCCCCCCCCGCCCCACCGCCCCTGCAATCTGAGGGGCCACAGAGGGGTAAATACACTGGGAGTCACTGGAGCTTTCTCGGAGTCCTGGGGTGGGGGTGGGGGGGTGGGGTGGAACTGTTCGTTTGAAATGTAATAAAGGTTCCTCTCCACCAAACAGGGAGAAAAGCAAGGCTGTGAACACTTTAGAGTCAGCGCGGGAGGTCTTGTCGATCCTAGCCTACCAACCAATCAGCAGGGATAGATTCGACTCCTACTGCGAGCTCTTGGATGCTAGAAGTTACCAAGGATACGTAGGCTCTGCCCTGAAGGGATGTAAGTTCACACTGCAGAGACAAAACGTCTATCCTCTCACGCTCTCTGAAGGCGCGGCCTTTGTCTTCCCCCTTTCTTAAGGGCCTCAGTGCACCTGGCCTCCTTCAGGATACGTGTTCGTTATCTATGGTTCTATTAAAGCTTTTTTGTTGCACGATTTCCTCTCCCTAAAGGGGAAACAATGACTGCTGAGTTGACGGCAACCCGGTAGCACAGAGTCGGACACGACTGAAGTGACTTTGCAGCAGCAGCCGTAGCCCCATTCCGCCGAGTACAGTGACTACATACATTTTGCCTGGAAATGGCTTCTGCAGAATTCTTTCTCATTGCTAAAGCTTAAACTTTTGCTGTTCTCCTGACTCTTTTGAAAATCTCTGCTACAAATGAGGCTAACAGTAAAACCCCTACTGTTTATATGGGCTTTATCCTATACTGGGATCTCAGTTAATCTTCTATCTTATCTTTTTCCTCAGCGCTTTCTACACAAGTGTTATTGATTCCCTCCAGAGGCAGCCATGTGTGGTGCAAGAAACCGCATTCAAACTGGAGTTTTAGCACCTACCTCTTCAGCTAATTATCTGCCAGTGTTATTAGGCAAGTTGCCTCCCCTCCCTGGGCCTCAATTTACCTACAGACTGAAGGAGGAAAGGGTTTCGATTCCAGAGACTCTTGAGGCCCCTTCCAGTTTCTAATTTGAGTGCAGTGCATTGTGTGGTTTTTGCTGTGGGCGTGGTTGTTCCAAACCAAAGGGCAGGGACAGGATGCAGTCTGATGATCAGGGACACAGGAGGAGTGGCTGAGCAGCTTTGCACACTTGTGGGTGCCTCACTCCCTGACCTTCGATTTCCCAGACTGTTCATGATCCCAGGGCACTGCCTGTCCGCCCCCTGCCATACACACCACCGCCATTCACGGCTTCTTTCCCAGGCTCTGCTTTGAAGCCAGAGGAAGATTTGCAGAGGTTTCGAATCTTATTTCTTGCCCTCTTGACATCTGAGGTCTGAAAAGATCTTGCGTTGCTTGCCTAAGCAGGCTTCCGGAGGCTACAGCCTTCTGTCTTCAGGGGCTGGGGGCTGGGGGCCGGAGGGTGCCCGGAGCGAGTGCAGGCAGTCATTGTTTGGGTATTGACTCAAAGGAGCTGGAGCCACAATGCACAGGAAAAAAGATGAGCTCATGACGGCTAAATGAAAAGATTCTTATCTTGGAAACAGCGGTTTCTTATGCAAAACAGGGGGTGGCAATGTGATTGTGCCCCACGTACACATTCAACAACAGGGATTTCAAATGAAGAAGCTGTTTTGCATACATATGGGGAGCGGCCGTGGATGAGGTTGTTCATTAATTAAAAGGGGGGGGCGGGTGCTGAAAAACCCACGCTCGCACTTGCTGCTGAACCGAAATAATTCATTTGCTTTCCTCTCAGTCCCAGTTGATCAGCTGGGAGACAAATGTTGTTTTTTCAACTGTAGCCACCTCTGGGGAAGGGAGGGGCGACAGAGGAGCTGAGAGGGCGGGAGAAGGTATGGGGTGGGGGGAGAGGAGGGGTGTCACAGATAGCAGGAGCGGTGATCTCTCAAACACTTCTAGTTGGACTTCAAATGTATTGTACTGAGGTGGGTGGATTTTTAGTTGCCTCCCCTACTTACCCACCTCCCAGCCCCGCCCCAGGAGATTTACCTTCCTAGTTCTGTTTGATTTCATACAAAAGAAGTCTGGGCACTTCACCACTGTTGGGGTGGAGAGGAAAGAAGAGATAGGAAGAAGGCGCAGGAGGGAGAGGCTAGTAACCCTAACCCTAACTACAGTCCCTCTATTTCCCCCAACTCTGACATGTGGTCCCCTGTGAGGATGGACTTGTGTTGTGGCTGTCCTGGAAATTCCAGAATGTAGGTCGCCCACTGAATGGGTCTTGTCACAAGTGGGGAGCAGGGTTAAGTGTGGTTGCAGGTGGGAGGCACCAACCCCTCCCACATAACTTTCCTACCAGCCAGACTGCCCTCCTTCTACCCCACAGCATCTTTTGATTTAGGAATAAGATTGGTTACCACTTGCCAAACACTTTCATATACATTACTTCCTATGTTATCTCCCATCACTGTGTTACACCTGGGTGCCAGGCACTTTCACTTCTGTTGCTTATTTGAGCTTCTCACCTACCCTGGGGAGATAATTGGATATTATTGCTTGTCTTAGAAATGAGCAAACTGTGGCTTAGAGTGATTAAATGGGTTATCCAGATCACAGAAGTTGAAAATAGCAAAGCTAGGATTTGAACCTGTATCAGCCTGATGTCAAAACCTGTGCCCTAAACTACTGTGCATTGGTGACTGTTTTCCATTTGCACCATTCTTCCCTAAATAGTTAATCAACTATTAATCAACTGTTAATCAAAAGGCAAATCTCCCAAGTTTGGCATTCTGACAAACAGGGCAAGTACAAAAGTCCTTCCTGAATGTGAGACATTCCCTCCCAAACACGCGTGCCTTCAGGATGGAAGACAAGCTTGGTAGGCCCTTTCTCTATCATAGGCTCATAATACGATTCCTGTTTTTTAAGTCAGGTTTATCAAGGTATCATTTCCTTTTTTTTTTTTTTGGCCACGTCATGTGGCATGTAGAATCTTAGTTCCTTGACCAGGCATCCAACACGTATCCCCTGCAGTGGAATGTGGAGTCCTGATCACTGGACTGCCAGAGAAGTCCCTATTGAGTTATAATGTTCATACCATAAAGTTCTGTTTTTTTAAAGTACTGTTCAATGAGTTTTGACAACTGTCTTTACCAACACCAACACTATGAAGATATAGAAGATTTTCATTATTCACCAAAAGTTGTCTGAGCTCGTTTGCAGTCAATCCCTTGCCCCATACCCAACCTTCGGCAACAACTGATCTATTTCTGTAGTTTTCCCTTTTCCAGAATGTTGTATAAATGGAATCATATAGTATATATGCTTTTGAGTTAGACTTCTTTTTTTAGCATAATGCTTTTGAGATTTATCTGTGCTTTAGTTCATTCCTTTTAATTGTCAAGTAATATTCCACAGTATGCCTCTTTAATGTATTTCATCAATATTTTATAGTTTTTAGCATACAGATCTTACATGTATTTTGTTAGATTTATCCTTGAGTATTTTTGTTATGCTATTATAAATTGTGCTGCTTGTTAAATTTCAATTTGAATGTTGATATACACCTGAGTTTTGTATACTGATCTTGTGTCCTATGACTTTGCTAAACTCACGACTTTGTTCTAGTAGTTTTGGTGCGCCCTTTGGGATTCTGTACGTACATCATCATGATGTCTGTAAATAAAAACAGCTTTATTTCTTCCTTTTCAATCATTGTGTCTTTTATTTATTTTTCTTTGCTTAATTGCCCTGGCTAGAACCTCTAGTACAATGTTGAATGGAAGTGGCAAGAGCAGACATTCTTGTCTTGTTGCTAATCTTAGAGGGAATGCTTTTGGTCTTTTACCATTTAGTGTAATACTACGAGGGCTTCTCTGGTGACTCAGATGCTACAGAATCTGCTTGCAAAACAGAAGACCCACATATGGGGTTTTTGTAGATTCCTTTTATCAGGTTGGGATGTTCCCGTCTATACCTGGTTTCCTGAAAGTTTCTATCATGAATGGATCTGCATTTTGTCAAATGCCTTTTCTGCATGAATTGAGATGTCCATGCAGTTTTTATTTTTCATTCTCGTGATATGTAAATTACACTGATTGATATTCAAATATTTAACCAGTCTTGTATTTCTGGGATATTATTCTTTTTATGTATTGCTGAATTCAATTTGATAATTTGTTGAGCAGTTCTTGGTCTGTGTTCACGAAAGATACTGGTCTCTAGTTTTCTTATAACGCCTTTGGTTTGGTATTTGTCTGGATTGGGTTTTGAATTGGAGTTATTTTTCGAGTGGAGGGGCTGAATTTAGAGCTGATCTGAGGCAACAGTGTTGTAAGAAGGCCAAGTTTCTCAGAGGCACTCAGTTTGCCTTCCTTTACTCTGCGGAGCCACACTACTGACCTTTCTTCCCACAACTGCTGCTCAGAGCACTGGAATTTTCTGTCTCCCTTCTCTGCTCCATTTCCAAACCAACAACAGGGTGCACAGGTTAATAGAGACCTGCTCCCTGTATGTAATAGTTACCTATTCAGATACGTCAAACTTCAGGGGCCCAAGAGACCCATAGTCATCCCTCTGTTTATGCTTTGTGTCAGTCTGAGCTCCAGGGGTGCCTGCACACATGGTCACCAGGGTACAAGGAATGTTGAGGGGAGCTTGCCTCCAGCTTGTGAATGGGAGTGCTTTTCAAATCATCACCTGTCCTTAGCAAAGGTTTGAGAGTTCTCTGTAGTATCCTGAGTATTTAACAAGTGTTCTGATGCTGAGGAATGATTACAGCTGTACAGAAAATGGAAAGATTAGAGTCTCAGTTGCCTGCTTAATATGTAAATATATCCAGTTATGTGTGAGTGCTTTTAATGAAGTAACTTGCACTTGTGTTCCTTACAGTGAGAGTGATTGATGAAAAAAAAAAACACTCTATAACCCCATCAGAAATTAGCAACCAGCAGGCCCTTTGTTGCACTTGCCTGGCCTGGGGCTAGGAGGCAAGAGGTTAGGCATGGCTTTACAGTTAATTTCCACTTTTCTGGGCAATAGGAAGTAGACTTCCTTATCCCCAACTGAGCTCAGAGAATTGTTGATGATGGATTGTGAAAGAACCTCACTCACTTTCTGACTTTGGATTGGTTCTCATTCCAATATACAGAAGTGGATAAGGAAATAGCAGCTACCAGGCGCTGCGCTAAGCACTTTGCTTACATTATTCCCTTCAGTCATCACACCAATCTTGGAAGAGAGAACTTAATATACCCCTACTTTACAGATGGGAAAACTGAGGTTCAGGGAGGGTAAGTCCTTCACCTAATCTCACCTTGGTAAGTTAACAGGTTGGGACTCGAATGCAGATTTGCATGGGTACAATTCACTGTCTCCCACTACTGAGGATGTTGACACCTGTCTGAATTCTCTCACATAGCTGTAAGGGGATGAGCTTGGAAGGACAAGGAGCATTCTGTTATCTGTGATGAGGAGCTAGTTGCAGATGGTGACTAGGGTTGAGCACTTCCTTCTACACCCTACCACACACACACACTGCTCCCAGCCCTTCAGGAGAAGGACCATGATTTGAATTGCAACTCTTCTGAAGTCTGGCATAAGAAGTATGAATGAATTCCACCTGCTATCTCTGTATAGCAGAGAAGGGCCTTTTTCTCTCTCTACAGAGGCCTCTCAGTGGCTATGGGAATGTCACTCAGTGTCTCTAATTGGAAAAACAAATTATATACAGCACTTATGATGCGTTAGCCACTTCTTTAATCACTTTATACATATTAATTCCTCTAATCCTCACAATAGTCCTGTGAGAATCCTTATTATTCCCATTTCACAGATGAATAAATTGAGGCATAGATGTTAAATAACTTGCTAAAGTTTCCTAGCTAATAAGAGGCAGATCTTGGATTTGAACCCAGAGTTTGGTAACTCTAGACCAGTACTGGTCCATGGTAGCCACTAGCCACATGTAGCTATTTAAGTTGAAATTTAAATGAATTTTAAAAATTTTAATTCATTTAATTATCAAAAAAATAAAATTTAAAATTCAGTTTTTCAGTCATACCAACCACATTGCAAGTGCTTAACAGCCGCATGTGGCCAGTGGCTACCACTATAGGATAGTGTATTTATAACACATTTCCATCGTTACAGAGGGTTACATTGTGTAGCACTCAGCTAGATTCTGTGCTTTTAAATGGCTAAAAGGCATTTAAATGGTAGGGGCCTCTCAAAGAACTATATGAGTACAACTCCCTGTGTTCTGGCTTGGTCTCCACTTAATTTTCCAATTTTCTGTCCCATTCTCTCTCTCTCTCTCTTTTTTTAAGCTTGATTGATGAAAGGAGAGCATTTTCAGCCCTTTTAAAAGCTCTGACCTAAGCCTCATCTGCTAACTCACCCTGCCACCCCCTCCACTGCCCCAACCAATCTCACCTGACCTCAGACCCCTACTGATGCCTTGATGTTTGAAAAGTCACAAAGCTCAGAACTTTGTGTGAAAGCCTGCAGACCCCTCTGGAAGTCTCAAGTCATGGCAGGGAAAGGAAAGATGCCAAGGGGGTGTTGGTTGTTAAGCCCCTTGTTACTTCTGTCTCTAGACCTTGGCCCTTATCAAATCAGTCCTCTGTGCTGCCTATAGGAAGAGAAGAAACAAAAGAGCTTCCAAACAAGAGTCACAGAATACAAGGCTGCAGCAGCTGTCCTTTGCTACACTGATTTACAGGCAATACCACAAAATTCCTCATGACTGGGGCCAGCTGCCGAGTGATGGACAGTGATAACCAAAGGAGATTTTTGTGAGTTTTCAGAGGCCTAACAAAGTAGGATCCTCCTTACTAGCAGGTGGCTATCTGTAGGACAATGGACAAAACTCTATGTCCTTCCACCCCTAGAATAAATCTCCCTCTGGACCTTGCAGGAAGTCTGTGATGCTTCCTCCCCTTCAAAGTGAGAGTGTGGACACGTCCCTGGTGGTCTAGTGGTTAAGACTCTGTACTCTGTACTCGCAATGCAGGAGACCTGGTTTTGATCCCTGGTCAGGGAACTAGATCCTGCATGCTGCGACTAAGACCCAGTGCAGCCAAACAAGCAAGCAAGAAAAGTGAGTGTGATGTTTTCTTGTTGGCCAACATGCCAAGTCAATGTCAATGGGGCAGAGTGTTGCCCATTCTCTCCCCCAGCCACAGGGCCCTGAGTCAAGAGTGGAGATGTTTCGATGAGTCGGGAGTAGTTTGCCGAAAAGTTGCAAATATGCCAGACACACTCCAGTTACTTCTCTCTTTAGCCTGGGGACCTGTCTGCCAGTTCAAATTCAGTTGGAAAGAACGCTTGAGTGAGTGAGTGAGTGAAGTCGCTCAGTCATGTCCGACTCTTTGCGACCCCATGGACTGTAGCCTACCAGGTTCCTCTGTCCATGGGATTTTCCAGGCAATAGTACTGGAGTGGATTGCCATTTCCTTCTCCAGGGGATCTTCCCGACCCAGGGATCGAACCCGGGTCTCCCGCATTGTAGACAGACACTTTACCATCTGAGCCACCAGGGAAGTCCTTAGAAAGAAGGCTTGCAAAGGCTCTTCTGCGGCACAGTGCCTTTCATAAATGGCTATTTCTCAGGACATGCCAGCACCAGGACTTCGAGAATGATAATGACCAGTTTTCAAAAAAGAATGGGGGGATACGGAATGGTTATTTGTGGGTAAGTCTTGGTTTCTCTGATTGACACAGCAGGTGCTTTGCTGTCATGTCAACAGGAGGTGAGGGAGGGTGGTGGCTGAAACAATTCATCCCACCAAGTACCCAGTGCCTGCAGGGGAGGGACTCGGAGAGCCTGTGTCTGAGTCAGTGCTGTCCTCTCTCCTTGTCCCTGTTGCCCTCATGTGTGTTGTTACAAACCTTGCAAGGCAAACATCAACAAGTGTTGGCGAGGATGTGGAGGAAAGGGAACCATCAGGCAGTATTGCTGGGAATGTAAATTGGTGCAGCCACTGTGGAGAGCAGTATGGAGGTTCCTCAGAAAACTAAAAATAGAATTACCACACAATCCAGCAATTCCACTCCTGGGTGTTTGTCTGAAGAATGCAAAAACACTAATTAAAAAAGATATATGCACCCCTGTGTTCATCTCAGCATAATTTATAACAGCCAAGATATGGAAAGAACCTAAGTGCTCATTGGCAGATGAATGAATAAAGAAGGTGTGATATATATAGTGGAATATTACTCAACCATGAAAAGAATGAAATCTTGCCATTTGCAACAACATGAATGGACCTACAGGGTATCATGTTAAGTGAAATAAGTCAGACAGAGAAAGACAAATACTGTATGATTTCATGTGTATGTGGAACATAAAAAAAAATCAAACAAGAAAAACAAAGGCATAGCTACAGAGAACAGAATAGTGGTTCCAAGACAGGGGAAGGGTGAGGGGGAGGGCAAAATAGGTAAAGGGGATCAACTGTAAGGTGACAGAAACTAAATTTTTGGTGGTGAGCATCCTGTAGGGCATACAGAAGTAGAAAAATAATGTTGTACACATGAAACTTATATGATGTTACTTCAACAAAAGATAAATCTAAAAAAAAAAAAAAACCTGTTCAAAATGCCTGGAAGGCCTATCTGAATAGTCATAACAAGCTCTCACGCTCAGTTGACCCACTAAAGTTGATAGAGCATTTTTGAGCCCTTGGTCTGTCTTTATTCTTAGGTGGCGCTAGTGGTAAAGAACCTGCCTGCCAATGCAGGAGACATAAGAGACCCCAGTTTGATCCCTGGGTGGGGAAGATCCCCTGGACAAGGGCATGGCATGGCTGTCTAGGAAGTAGGGGGAATGACAGTATCATCTGCATTTTTTTTGTTCTTTTTTTTTTTCCCATGATTCATGGCTTGTGGGATCTTAGTTCCCCGACCAGGGCTCAAACCTGGGCTCTCTGCAGTGGAAGCGCTGGACTGCCAGGGAAGTCCCCATCTCCATTTTAATGGTGAGGAGATGGAGATTGAGAGAGGCCTCAAGGTTCCTTTGCAAGGTAGTGTTTGAGTGGTGCCTGAGTGCAATCCCAGATGTCAGGCTATCTTTCCACTTCTCAAAGTTGCTAGTAGCCCATCCTGCTGTCTCCCTTGCTTTTGGGAGAAGGGAGAGAAGTTTGGTTGCTAGGAAGGGAGGCACCACAGCTGGCATGATGTGTTGTCATGGAGTTGCAGTGGTTATAGGTGTTGATAGCATTAGTAGCTTCTGTGGGTTATCTTATTCCTCACTTTTTTTTTCTTTAGCTTCTCCTTTCTAGCCCAGTCCTTCTCTTTCCCCTGGAGTTAGAAAGTCCCTACAGCAACATCCCCCACCCAACTCCCCTGCCAAACTGGCCAAGGTCCAGTGAAGACAGCATAGACACAGAAATCAGGGAATGTCCTACAGTGCCTTGTCTTCTAATATAGTTTAAAAAATTACTTATTATTTTCTTTCCTCTTTGTTTTTAAATTATTCCTTCCTTCATTCTTTCATCTATTTTTTTTTTACAAACCCTTTTTACAAACCCTTACTGAAAGGGCTGATTTTCAATAGATCATAGTGAGGGAGCTGCCCTGCTATGTATGAAATCTTGACCCAGAAACAAGTATTCTATGAATGGTTTAGCACCAGGTTTTTCATGCAGTGCAGTGCATGATGGGCCAGGGGGTGGCCATCTTTCCCACTACACCCCATGTCCCAGGAAAAAGTGCACTGCCTTGTCTTCTAACTTCCTGAGCTAGGTGTCCAGCATGCCTTGCTGATTGCTGATGCTTATGGGGATTAAACCATCCTTTCTGGACCATGGGGTGCCTGAAATGGAAGGTTAACAAATTTGAGCTTTGTCTTGTAGGCAGAGGTTAGCCATGAAATGGTGAATGTGCTGGGAGTTAGAAGGAAACCCTGGGGAAAAGTTGTGCCCCGGGATGATGCTGTAGAAAGAAAAGTAGGAAGTAGGAGCAGCTTTGCAGTGTAAACAATGTGAAGGCATCACCTCAGAGGTGTGATCCAAGGGAGACTGTGCCAATTCATCACAATAGCTGGCTCCCCACCTTCCAGCAAATGGTTATGAAGAGCTGGTCACAGCTCTCAAGTGTGCTGTACTTATCTGTTTACTTGTCTGCCTTCTCTGCTTTTCTATGAATTTTGAGAGCAAAGGGGCCTAGTTTTATTCCCCAGTTTCCTAGCATATGACAAGAACTGGAGTAAATGCTTATTTGAATGATGGGAATTTCATAACTTTGCTCACAGATACAGCAAACAAATGCCCACCAAGGACTGCCAATCCTTATCAGAGTCTTTCCTGATTATATATTAGGCACCTGGGTGGAGCCACTGGGGTCCCATTTAATGGAGTGAAGCAGGCTTTGACTAGCTAGAGAATAGTTGGCTACATGGAGTCCTGGTGCCTTGCAGAGGTAGTTTTTTCCCTCAAGGACCTGTTAGCAGTTATTCTGAGGCTTGTTAAAATGGTAAAGAAGACTTTCTTCAAGACTATTGCAACAGGGGAGAGAGACTGAACTCAATTCTTAATATAACAAGAATAACAAGCCAATGAGCAGAGTGAGGGGGTAAGTGGATGCAAAATTATTAGGAGGAATTTGATTAGATGTTGCTATGGTCTGAATGTTTGCGTGTACCCCATTCATATGTTGAAACCCTAATCCCCATTGTAATGGTATCTGGAGGTGGGGTCTTTGGGAGATGATTAGGTTTAGATGAGGTCATGAGGATGAGGCCTTCATAATGGGATTAATGTCCTTATAAGAAGAGGAAGAGAGGCCAGAGCACCTTCCACCCCTCTCCCATATACAGTGAGAAGAATGTCTACAAGCCAGGAAGAGGGTTTTCGTCAGAATCTGAATCTGTCAACCTCTTGATCTTGGGCTTTCCAGCCTCCAAAACTGTAAGAAATAAATGTTGTTTAATCTACCCAGTTGGTAGTAGCTTGTTACAGCAGCCCTAGCTGACAAAGACAAAATATTTAAAGTGAAAGTCGCTCAGTCGTGTCGACTCTTTGGGACCCCATGGACCAATACCCACCAGGCTCCTCTGTCTATGGGATTTCCCAGGCAAGAATACTGGAGTTGGGTGGCCATTTCCATCTCCAGGGATCTTCCTGACCCAAGGATTGAATCTGAGTTTCCTGTATTGCAGGCAGATTCTTTACCATCTGAGCCACCAGGGAAGCTAAGAGAGACTAAAGGTGAGGGAATTCTTGCTAAACTGGCTTAATAACAGGATTATTATTAAGGGAAGCCAAAGACACAGAAATCAAAGATGAGGGATAAAGAACTTGATTAGATATCAGGGTGATTGTATATCTCAGGTGAGGGGGATATTCCCCTAAACTGACTTAGAAGGATTCTCTGCAGGCCAAGGACAGGGCTGAAAAGGATGCCTAGTTGAAAATAGGGCTTAGAGGAGCCTGACTAAATTTTGGTCAAGGAGGGAGTCTCTTTCAGGCCTAGTCTGCTGAGGCATAGTTTAATTCATTATGTCTGGCATCTGCCATACCACTGTGACCTTCATTTGCCAAGGCAAATTTTGCACAGACAGGTATACTTGGTGAAACCTAAGCTGAAGCCAATGGTAGTTGGGTGGAGCTGTCCATTAGAATCACCCGGGGTGCAGCTTTAACCATACCTGTGCTGGGCCGCCTACCTACTAAATCTGAATTAATGTGGAGATGAGGCGGCTATTTAAGAAGTTTTCCTGGTAACTCTCATTATTAGTCAGGTTGGGGACCCAGGGGTTTACACTATGGATTGACCAAGAGAGTGATAGAAAGGGGATGGGGACTGACTGGTGGAAAAGTGGAGGAGACATGGAGAAGATGGGTGCTGGAGGGGCCCCGATGTCTACTTTGCTCTCTTTCCCCATAGACATGGGTTCTCTCCACATTTGCAGGGTGCCAAAACTTGTGTACTCAGCTAAATAGCAAAGTAGGTGAATAAATAGTGTTTGTAAGGTCTGCCGCTTTTGCTTCTCAGGTCTTTTTTTTTTTTTTTTAACCTCTTTAGAGCCTCTGTTCCCTCTCTGACATCTGCAATCCTCACCTTCTCTCTACTCTTTTTTTTTTTTTTTTTGGGTAATTGCTTTACAATGTTGTGTTAGTTTCTGCTGTACAACAGTAGTGAATCAGCTCTCTGTATAAATATATCCCCTCCCTCTTGAGTCTCCCTACTTCTCACTCCTCTTCTTTTTGAAAGAGGCTGCTCTCTAAGGTGTGTACTTTTGATGAGGCAAATTGGCAATTTTTTGAAAGGGGACAGATCCAAAAGTTAAAGAACTGGATGTACCAAAGTAGGAAAGTCACACCAGTGGCAAGGTTTTCTGTCTGTGTGTGTGTTCGTGTGTGTGCAGAGGTAGAGGGGAAAGAGTCTCTAGGACCCAAACCACTGACACAGAGGTAGCTGCTTTCTTTGCCTGTCCCTCACATCGGGACAGACCCTTTGTGCCCTAGATTCCTAGGACTTTTTGGGAGCCATCAGGCACATGTCTACCTTTTACCTAAAAGAACAGAAAAACGAAAGGTTTAAAGCTATATCCTGATTCTCAGGTAAGATGCAACCCTTACTGAAATAGCACTATGTCAGCAGAACACGCTCTCATTGGTTCATTATTAAGCGGGGTCAGGACATTATTTCTGACAGCTTCTGAAAGCCACAGCCTGTTAGAAAAAAGTCTTCTTCCTGACGGTTGAATACCGCTTGCTCTATCTAGCTCGGCTCTTCTCTAGAGCGCACGCGCTCTCTTTCTCTGTTCTCTTGGGCCTTCTTTTAAAATGCTAATTAAATTTGTTTGATCTCTGCTGCCCCACCCCCTACCCCCAGCTAATTTTGGAGATCAAGAAACGAAGTTTGATATCTATAAAAGATGTGCCTGTCTTTCCACCTGAGCTACCTTTGTATTTCATTCCGTTTTATTACAGGAAATTGTGCTGGGGCCCTAAACACTAACATCCATAACACTGATTGTATTCTGCATAACAAATTGGATTAGGATAATTACCACACAGATGTTAAAAAACGCTGAATGCAAATCAAAGCAATTAGTCATGACTTAATATACTATAATTCACACATTGGAATGTCATATTGTGATTATACTATTTTAGAACAAAATGCTTTAAAAAAAAAAAGAGGAAGAATTCTTTTACTCTGGTGCTGCACGTGCTCTGAACGAGAAATTGTTTTATGCTAATTTGGAATTTCACTACTCAGAATTCTTATTAACTAATCAGATCCTTCAATTTCTCTTGCCCCCTTTTATACAGAGAAAGCTGCTTCTTTAGCAAGACAATTTCATGCACAATTCAACTTGAATGCCACCATTATGAACAAAGGAATTTGCACACGGATGCTTTTGACGAACATGGCTTTACAAAAGCAAGACTTGGGTGGTGGGGGGCAGGGCCCCCGTACTGATAGCCGGTACCCTGGAACAAAGCAGACAAAAAGTAAGCAGTTGGAATGAATCGAGTTAGCCAGCAAAAAGGCGGACCTGTCACAAGGGCAGTAGGCTCACAGCTGCCACAAAGGGTTCTGCAGCTTGTGCCTAGCTAAGGGGACCGTGGGGGCTGGAGTCCAGTCCAGGATCCATGTACCAAGCTGCACAGCCAGGTGATCCAAGGAAACTATTCCTTTTTCTAATTCACACAAAGCTGCCTTATGGATACAAAGCAGAAGTCTGTTCAAAGAGAGGGGGGAAAAGTACAATTCTCATTGCCAGAAACTACAGAAGCTGAGATCTCTGGAGTCTGAGCTAAACTTGAATATAATATCTAATTTTTCTGGTTTATCCTACCATCCCCCTGCCACCATTTAAAATTCCCGGGGATCTGAGTTTTACACTCTGGAGTACTTGCTCTTTGTGATTGCAACCTGATTCATGTCAAATTTTTGCACATCCCCCTGAATTGGGGGACCCTTGAAGGGTGTGTGTAGAGAGAATCATTTTCCCTCTCTTCTTCTGGGTTCTTGGCTGAGAACCCCACCTCCCTGTAATAAAAACAGACTAACAGGAGAAAAACAAATTTAATAACACGTGTGCCTCTTGTATACATGGGAGAGACCAGGAAAACCGAGTTATTCCTCGAAATGGCCCAAGCCACCACCTTAAATACCATCTCCAGCCAAAGACAAAAGATGGTGTGGGCAGGTGGCCAGTTCCGGGAGTATATCAGAAAAAGCACGGAAACTAGAGCAGGCATGGTTGTTATGCAAATTTAGGTCTTTGTCTTCTCCCTTGTGGCTCAGCAGGTAATGAATCCGTCTGCAATGCAGGAGACCTGGATTCAATCCCTGGGTTGGGAAGATCCCCTGGAGAAGGGAAAGACAACCCACTCTAGTATTCTGGCCTAGAGAATTCCATGGACTATATAGTCCATGCAGAGAAGGCAATGGCAACCCACTCCAGTACTCTTGCCTGGCAAATCACAGGGACAGAGAAGCCTGGTAGGCTGCAGTCCATGGGGTCGCTAGGAGTCGGACACGACTGAGCGACTTCACTTTCACTTTTCACTTTCCTGCATTGGAGAAGGAAATGGCAACCCACTCCAGTGTTCTTGCCTGGAGAATCCCAGGGACGGGGGAGCCTGGTGGGCTGCTGTCTCTGGGGTCGCACAGAGTCGGACATGACTGAAGTGACTTAGCAGCAGCAGCAGCAGCATACAGGCCATGGGGTTGAAAAGAGTCGGACACGACTTTCACTTCCCTTCTCCATTGATGAGAGTTTCTAGAGATTTTGTCATCCTTTCCTTCCCCTCCTTTCCTTCCAGGTACAGAGAGGGAGACGCCTTTACAAATGGAGATTTCCCTTATAAATCTAAACAGCTCTTACAAATGGTACCTTCTGCTCAGTTGGGGCTTCCCTGGTGCCTCAGACAGTAAAGAATCTGCCTGCAATGCAGGAGATCTGGGTTTGATCCCTGGGTAGGGAAGATCCTCTGGAGAAGGAAATGGCAATCCACTCCAGTATTCTTTCCTAGGAAATTCCATGGAGAGAGGAGCCTGATGGGCTACAGTCCATGGAGCTGCAAAGAGTTGGACACAGCTGAACTACTAACACTTTTCTGCTCAGTTTCCAGAGCTTTCTCAGTATCTGCTGTTTAATAATCAGCCTAAAATAATCCTTGTGCCAAAAGGCATATTTTAGGGTGGCAAATTGTGCTCTTCTTCAAGGGCTAGGCTGTGCCATCATCATCCTGTCTGAAGTCTCCCCACCTAGAGTTACCAAATTTAGCAAATAAAAACATACGGTGCTCAGTTAATTTGAATTCAAGATATACACAAATGCTTTTATAAACACATAATAAACATATCTCATGCAATATTTTGGACATATTTATACTAAAATTAGTGTTGTTTACCTGACATTCAACTTTAACTTGGTGTTCTGGGTTTTATCTGGCAATGCCACCCTAGTACAGAGCTTGTGGATGAAAATAGATATAGGCCAGTGGTTATCACATTTGAGTGTGCCCAGAATCACCTGGAGGTGATTAAGACACAGATTTCTGGTTCCCGCCCCTGGAGTTTCTGATTTAGCAAGTCTGGAGAGGTGCCCCCCAATTAGAATTTTTAACAAATTCCCAGGTGACTGGGTACTGCTCCTCTGGGACCTTCATTTCAGGAACCACTGCTCTAACACAACCTCAGTAAGTACATCCAATGGGGATAAAGCTCTTGTTGCCAAGTTGATAAGGAAGCAGAAAGCTTTGCAGATTGCTTGCAGCAAGAGTTGGAGGCTCCCTGGCAGTGCTCCTTCAAGGAGAATGTAGTCCCCATGCTGCTCTCAGCTACCTCCATGCATAATCCCTCTGGACTGTGTTAGGTTGATGATAAGCAAAATTGTGGTTTGGATTTGTTGCTTCCAGTCTTGTTTGTACCTATGTTGACTTTAAAAATCTGTCCCTCCATCCCTTCCTCTTGGTGCCAGTGTTTTTCCATTCTCTAAACCAGGGATGCAAAGATGTTGATTCACTTTTAGGCTTTCTTCCTTTCTTTGGAGCAGGTCACCAGAATGACCCTTTAGTTACAAAAATAGAGATGACTACATGCCCATGATCATAGGATACTGATACTTGTTAGGATGGAATGGGGGAGATTTGTATAAGGAGTAGCGGGACTTCTAGTTGATACTGAGATCCTGACCCTTTCTATTTGAGACCCAGAGTTGTAACATAGTCAGGATGCAGCCTTGGCCCATTCTAGGGGTTGGTAAAGGGCAACAAAGCCCCAGAGACAAAAAGCACCATGAGGATAGAAGGAGACAGATCCAGGTGGCTGGCCTCTGCACTGGGGGGCCCATGGGACTAGGGGGGTTGGGAGACATTTCTGACAAGTCTTTGAAGACAGTGATACCAAAATTTGCCTCAACGAAGCCCCTCCTGGGGACAAGGTTAAGCCACCAGCAAAGATCCATGTGTATGAAAGAGCTAGAGAGCCACAGCCTACTTTATCCAGAAACATAGGCCTGGGTCAACCACATCCCATCGTCCTTATGGGACATAACTGGCCTAGCAGTCAAGATTGTATACAGTCATCTCTCCATATCTGTGGGGGATTGATTCCGGGACTCCCATGGATATAAAAATCTCAGATGCTCAAGTTCCTTATATATAAAATAACGTAGTATTTGCATATATCCTATGCACATCCTCCCCTCTACTTTAAATCATCTCTTGATTACTTAGGATACCTAATACAATGTGAATGCTATGTAAATGGTAGTAAATACAAT
The DNA here is from genome assembly GCF_014754425.2 of Oryx dammah. Lineage (NCBI taxonomy): Eukaryota > Metazoa > Chordata > Mammalia > Artiodactyla > Bovidae > Oryx > Oryx dammah. Next base: position 31,578,400 of record NW_024070207.1, on the reverse strand, counting down.
GTAAATGCTATGTAAATAGTTGTTGAAGCATAGCAAATTCAAGGTTTAGTGTTTGGTACTTTATGGAGGTTTTTTTTTTTTTCAAATATGTTCAATACGTGGTTGGTTGAATAGGCAGATATGAAACTCGCTGATACAGAGGGCCAACTGTTGTGGTTTCTGGGAGAGTGTCTGATACCTTGTGTTCTAAGGGACCCTAAGATAAAACCTGACTTTCCTGTCAGCATGGGGATAGAAAAACTCAGTCATAATAATTTGGACATTGAAGGAAATGTTAAAATTAGTATTTTGAGTTGGTGAAGCAGCAGGTACTTCTTATGCATATAATATATATGTTGTTTCCTCTCTCCTTTGCTCTCATGGAAGACACTGTTACTTGATCACCGCCCTCTTTCCCATTGAGCATGGGCATACACTTTGTATCCTGTCATTAGTCAGGGCATTCTTGGTTGCAAGTGACAGAAAAATTTAAATCCTTATCTAGCACTTATTATGTGCCAAGCAGGATTCTAAAGGCTTTATAAATTTTCAAATGCACAGACTCTTTTAAATGAACCATAGAAGGTAGAGTTATTATTCAAATTTTACAGATTAAGCAAAAAGGGGATTTTTTTTTTTTTAGTATGGATTCAGGAGTGTCTCACAAAACCCAGGTGAATGTAAGTGAACTTCAGAGATGTACTAGGACTATGGGATAAAAACCATCTTTCTACCACTTGTTTCTGTACCTCTTTGTGCTGTGCTCATTTTTCCCTCTTACATTAGATCAGCTTTCTCTTTCTAGTCCATATGGAGGAAAATATGGTGGCTAATACCACCCAAGTTTTACATGTTTTTGATCTGACCATCTAGAGAGAGAAACTGATCTTTGATCTGACCATCTAGAGAGAGAAACTGATCTCTCGGTTCAATAATGTCCTTGAAGGGAATTGATTAGCTCAATTTGATTAGGTGTCCAGCCAGGGATCCAGTCTCCTGGGGATAAATTTTGCTAAGCAAATGTAACTCATAAAAGAGGGATATACAAAACCACAGAGAAAGGGCTGCAAGTCGTATTGTAGGAAGAGGTAGTTCCTACTGGTACCATATAAACAGAGGGAGGGAATGAAAAAGTTCTTGAATATTGGGAAGACAACAGCTGTCCACAGAACCTTAACCCACCATTCCGTCTGTCTTCTACCAAGTGATCAGAAGTGATACATGGTATTCTTTGTCATCTCTGCTCTGACCTCCTCCATCTGGTACAGGTAATGCAGTGATAGCCTCATTTATACTCATTGCATTGATATAAAGGGAGGTCCATACCATTTCTGTCCGTCATTGAGCCCATCTTTGCGTGAAATGTTCCCTTGGTATCTCTAATTTTCTTGAAGAGGTCTCTAGTCTTTCCCATTCTGTTGTTTTCCTCTATTTCTTTGCATTGATCGCTGAGGAAGGCTTTCTTATCTCTCCTTGCTATTCTTTGGAACTCTGCATTCAGATGCTTATGTCTTTCCTTTTCTCCTTTGCTTTTCGCTTCTCTTCTTTTCACAGCTATTTGTAAGGCCTCCCCAGACAGCCATTTGGCTTTTTTGTATTTCTTTTCCATGGGGATGGTCTTGATCCCTGTCTCCAGTACAATGTCACGAACCTCCATCCATAGTTCATCAGGCACTCTATCTATCAGATCTAGGCCCTTAAATCTATTTCTCACTTCCACTGTATAATCATAAGGGATTTGATTTAGGTCATACCTGAATGATCTAGTAGTTTTCCCTACTTTCTTCAATTTAAGTCTGAATTTGGCAATAAGTTCATGATCTGAGCCACAGTCAGCTCCCGGTCTTGTTTTTGCTGACTGTATAGAGCTTCTCCATCTTTGGCTGCAAAGAATATAATCAGTCTGATTTCGGTGTTGACCATCTGGTGATGTCCATGTGTAGAGTCTTCTCTTGTGTTGTTGGAAGAGGGTGTTTGCTATGACCAGTGCATTTTCTTGGCAAAACTCTATTGGTCTTTGCCCTGCTTCATTCCATACTCCAAGGCCAAATTTGCCTGTTAGTCCAGGTGTTTCTTGACTTCCTACTTTTAGCCTTTGACTGTGTGGATCACAATAAACTGTGGAAAATTCTGAAAGAGATGGGAATACCAGACCACCTGACCTGCCTCTTGAGAAACCTGTATGCAGGTCAGGAAGCAACAGTTAGAACTGGACATGGAACAACAGACTGATTCCAAATAGGAAAAGGAGTATGTCAAGGCTGTATATTGTCACTCTGCTTATTTAACTTATATGCAGAGTACATCATGAGAAATGCTGGGCTGGAAGAAGGACAAGCTGGAATCAAGATTGCTGGGAGAAATATCAATAACCTCAGATATGCAGATGACACCACCCTTATGGCAGAAAGTGAAGAGGAACTAAAGAGCCTCTTGATGAAAGTGAAAGAGGAGAGTGAAAAGTTGGCCTAAAGCTCAACATTCAGAAAACTAAGATCATGGCATCTGGTCCCATCACTTCATGGGAAATCGATGGGGAAACAGTGGACACAGTGTCAGATTTTATTTTGCTGGGTTCCAAAATCACTGCAGATGGTGACTGCAGCCATGAAATTAAAAGCTGCCTACTCCTTGGAAGGAAAGTTATGACCAACCTAGATACCATATTGAAAAACAGAGACATTACTTTGCAAACAAAGATCCGTCTAGTCAAGGCTATGGTTTTTCCACTAGTCATGTATAGATGTGAGAGTTGGACCGTGAAGAAAGCTAAGTGCCGAAGAATTGATGCTTTTGAACTGTGATGTTGGAGAAGACTCTTGAGAGTCCCTTGGACTGCAAGGCGATCCAACCAGTCCATCCTAAGAGAAATCAGTCCTGAATGTTCATTTGAAGGACTGATGCTGAAGCTGAAACTCTAATACTCTGGCCACCTGATGTGAAGAGCTGACTCATTTGAAAAGTCCCTGATGCTTGGAAAGATTGAGGGCAGAAGGAGAAGGGGACGACAGAGGATGAGATGGCTGGATGGCATCACCAACTCAATGGACATGAGTTTGGGTGGACTCCAGGAATTGTTGATGGACAGGGAGGCCTGGTGTGCTGTGGTTCATGGGGTCGCAAAGAGTCCAACACGACTGAGCGACTGACCTAACAAACTAACTAAAGGGAGGATCCTCATGTCTGCCCCAGGTTGCCCCTGCTCTCTGCCCCTGTGGCCCTTTTCTGTCCATGTCCAATACTGCTTGATGTCACCCTGCAAGTGAACTCAGTCGAGTGAATGCACTTCCAGTGAGCTTTTCTTAGACACGGTGATAGAGCTGTTATGGAAAAGGAAATCACCCCAGATAGCGATATGGCAATTAGAGGAGTGTGGCAGGGTGGATGTGTCAAGAACGTTGGCCTGTCTGGAAATTTAGGCAGAACCTCAGAGGGTATTAGTCTGGCCCAGAAGCTGAATTTTGTCAAAGATGCTTAGAGGTCAGTAATCTCCTGGGGATGGCTTCATGCTGCTGCTGCTGCTAAGTCACTTCAGTCATGTCCGACTCTGTGTGACCCCATAGATGGCAGCCCACCAGGCTCCCCTGTCCCTGGGATTCTCCAGGCAAGAATACTGGAGTGGGATGTCATTTCCTTCTCCAATGCATGAAAGTGAAAAGTGAAAGTGAAGCCGCTCAGTCATGTCTGACTCTGCTAACCAAATCTAAATCGCAAGCAATAGAGATCCAAAACCAGAATTCCAACTTATTCATTTTCAGGGGTACAGATAACTGTTAATTAGATTGGAGTTGGCATGTCAGCCTGTCAAGCCAGATTTGAAAGGGAAGCTTAACAATAGGTGAAGGTTCCTTGGGGCGCATGGAATGAGAAGTAGGGGAAGTCCTTGAATTATCTCGATGGCATCTGCCATCCACCTGTGCTAACCCCACCCTAGGAATAGATCAGAGAACAAAAACTAAACACTCATATTCGTTTATGAGAATGAGTTTTCCTGGACCAGTTGAGCAACAATTGAGAGTTTCTGCTTCTTTGACTCACCACCTTCTAGATCTCCACACTAACCTCTTCTTTGGTTAACACATTTATCTTCAGCTTCAGTCAAATTATGCAGTATTCACCTCAAACATGTGTTCTGAGAAATTAACCTAGTTCTACAGGATGATAACTGATGGCTGCTGCTCAAAATTTTTTACCAAGTCAACATGCATTAAACTTAAAAAGGTTTCTTTTCCATAGAATTTCTCAGAGCCTTTAGTGCACTGTGAATTTCCAAAAGAAGCCTGGAGGCCACAGATTTATTTGACCACTTAGTTGTATTTTTCCAAAGAAATCAGGACAGCAAGTATATTGGTTTCCTACTGTTGCTGGAACAAGTCAGCATAAACTTAGGGGCTTGAAATGACACAAATCTATTATCTTACAGTTCTATAGTTCAGAAGTCCTGAAGTCAAGGTGTCAGCAGGGCTGTCTTCCTTCGGGAGACTCAAAGGGGAGAATCTGCTTGTTTTTCCAGCTTCTAGAGACCATCCATATTCCTTCTCCATCTTCAAAGCCATAGCACACCATCTTCAAATCCCTCCCTTTCCCCCTCTCTACTCTGTCATGACATCTTCTGATTCTGATACTCCTGCCTCACTCTTATAAGGACTCTTATGATTCAGGGTAATCTTCTCAAGATATTTAACTGAATTGCAGTTGCAAAATACTTTTTGCCATGTGACTTAACATGTTCATAAGTTTTGGGAATTAGATAACTTTGCTAGGTGGTGGGGTCATTATTTTACCTACCACAGGGCACAAAGGGAAACTGGACTATGGTATTAAACATGGTAATATTACTATCATAATTGTCTTTGAAGACTGTGCTAAGGTCACACTTCATTGGATTTGAGGAGTTCCTGACATTTCTCAGATGACTTTAGAGGTTAGAATAGACTCCTATAGATCCCACAGAATTCTCAAAGGGTACTTCGTAACTTGCACTTCCCTGGTGGCTCAGCGGTAAATAATCTGCCTGCAATGCAGGAGATGCAGATTTGATCCCTGGGTCTGGAAGATCTCCTGGAGAAGGAAATGGCAACCCACTCCAGTATTCTTGCCTGGAGAATCCCATGGACCGAGGAGCCTGGCGGGCTACAGTCCATGGGGTCGCAAAGGGTCAGACATGACTTAGTGACTAAACAACAACTTCCTACCTATAAGATCTAATGCTCTCTTCTTGTGGGGCAGTGGCAAAAGCTCCTGGATGGAAAAAGAGAAAGGGCTTGTGCACTGCAGAAGGGGACTTTCCCCAAGACTCCTTCCCAGAAACATGCTGTCTCAGAGACCAAAGTCATGCAGAGGAATTCCATGGCAATGGGTTAAGATTACTTGTTTAATCGAAAGTACAGATAACCTATTATTTGAAATGGAAATTAGGGCTCCAGAATGTCTTATATGAGAGTGTTACCATGCTGGGAAACCCCCTGTTGACTTGTGAGCAAGAAAGTAAGGCTGTGAGCAGGTGACATTTTCATGTCACCCGGACAGGTGCTGTTCTGTGTTTGCAGAAATTGACACCCAAAGTTCTTCACTTTCCTGAAGAGAAAACTTGATCTTTTTTTTCTTCCTCTAAAGATATTTTAACACTTAATGATGGTGATAATTCTTGACTTTGATCTAGTTTCTGTTGGGTGTGGGGTCCCCACTGCTGATGACGTCACCAGAGACCAAACTGAAGATGAAGTTATTGAGATTCTGTTAAACACTACTTTGACTCCTTAAGCACCTGTTTGTGCCAAAGATTCCATTGCGGAAGATGAGTGACAGATTGTTGAGAAATAATTCTATGTGAGCCTTTGGGTCTGCTTGGGAAAATACATACCAAAAGTTCCCAAGCATTTCTTTATCCCCAAATCTCAATAACCTTTTCTTCTCTCCCATGTTTTTCTTCTTGAGCCCACAGACTACCACTAACTTAATAAATTTTGAAAATAATTTGGCTCCACTGACCAAGCCCTGTGCTAGTTTTCCTTCTATCCCTTTCACCACACCTCTAGTACTTCTAGTTCTCTCCTTTCTTCATTCTAACTGTGAATTCTCCTGAAGACACAGTCATTGGCACTCTCCTATTTATGAGCTCTTTCATCCACCCATCAAACTTTTAAAAGGTATTTATTTATTTATGTTTGGAGTTTTAAATTGTACTCTGGGGATACAGAAATGTATTAGATGCAATTCTTGTTTTCTGAGGATTCAAACTCAGGAAAGAGACAGACAGGAAGTCAGTGAAGACAATATAGTGTTACATTTACTATGAAATATATATGAAAACTTTTAATGGAAATCCATGGCAGAGGCACCTATATATGTGTTTCCAAGTGGGATGCTTTCAGCTGCAAGTAACAGAAAACTCAAGATGATATAAACCATAAGGAAAAATATTATTTCTTATAAAAAGATATCTAAAGGTAGAGAGGTCCCAGAATGGTTCTATTCACTAGTTCAAGGACCTTATTAAGAACCTAGGAATTTTCCATCTTTTCATCTGCAATCTTTAGTATATCCCTTTCAGAACTGCAAGATGGTTGTAGCAGTTCCATATATTACATGTAGAAATGATGATGTTCATCTAAAAAAAGGTGTTTCCTGTAGTGTAATTTAATGAATAAGAAAAACCTGTCTTCCATGCCGCCACCTAACTTCCCCTTGGGACCCATCAGCTACAATTACCTAAGTCAGTTACTGACAAAGGGAATGAAACTACCATGACTGGTTTAGATGAGTGGGTCTCAACTTTGGCAGCACATAAGAATCACCTTGTAGGGCTTTTTAGAAGCCTATGCCCCAGCGCCTCTTAGAGCAATTAAATCAGAATCCCTGACTGTAGGATCTGGGCATCAGTGGTTTTAAAGTTCCCCAGATGACACCCCTGTGCTGCCAAGGTTGAGAACCATTCACCTAAACAACTCCCTCTGATTTTTTTCCCTCTGGAGCAGAGGTACACCTAGCTTCCCTTAAAAACACAAGTGTCTGCTCTAGGACAGGAGAAGGCGATGGCACCCCACTCCAGTACTCTTGCCTGGGAAATCCCATGGACAGAGGAGCCTGGTGGGCTACAGTCCATGTGTTGCAAAGAGTCAGACACGACTGAGCGACTTCACTTTCACTTTTCATCTTCATGCACTGGAGAAGGAAATGGCAACCCACTCCAGTGTTCTTGCCTGGAGAATCCCAGGGACGGGGGAGCCTGGTGGGCTGCCATCTATGGGGGTTGCATGGAGTTGGACACGACTGACATGACTTAGCAACTGCAGCAGCTCTAGGACAAAACTGGGATTCTGTAAGGAAGGAAGAAATGATGAATAGCTTTGTCATAGGCAAATCACAATATCTTACATAGTAACTAATCAGCATTCATGATTTCAACTAGCACTTCTGTGTGGAGACTGACATTTCTGGCTCTGACCTCATCTGAGCTCTTGACCTACTTCTTCAGCTGTCTCCTGGCATTTCTACTTGGACTTTTGTCTGCACCTCAATCTCAATTTGCTCCAAACCAAGTGTTCCAGCCTGCTTTCCATCCTGATGACATTATTTCTATAGTATCATGTGGTACCAGCTTTCTCAGAGTACCTCAGGCTTAAATTCTTGGAATCTTTTCTTATCCATCCCTTTACCCCTATTTTTAAAGTCATCCTGGTTTTTTTTTTCTCCCCCCTGAAACATTTTAATTCTACTCCATCATATCATCTTATATCCTGGCTCAGGCTGTCCTACAGCACTGCATGCTTCCATTCTGTAACAGCTACCTAACTGGTTTCCTGATTCCAGGCTTTCACTCTTTCTGGTCATTCTGCATATTTCTATAGCTTCATATTCTTAAGGCACTGTCTTCATCATGTGATTCTGCACAAAGACTTTTGATGGTTAAATTCTTATCTGTTTTAAAGGCCCTTCAAATTCCAAGCCCTCCACATCTTTTAAGGCCCCTGGTTCAAGCCCTAGCTCCTCCAGGAAGCATCTTCTTTTTATTCCCGTCTTCCTGCATTCAGACAGCTCTTGGTTGAACTCCTGACTCTACTACTTACTACCTATGTTTCCTGGGCAATTTGCATAAACTTGGATACAGTTTCCTCATCTGTACAGTGGGACTAACACTAGTTTCTACTTCATAGGGTTATAAGAAAGATTAAATGAGTTCTTTTTCTCCCTCCCTCTTCTCTGACCTTTCATGTTGCCTACTCTTTACTACATAACTTTGACTTTTATTTATCTAATGTCCTCTACCCTGGCCTTATGGTTTCATGGATACAAGTGTCTTTTCTCCCCAACTTGATACTAAAGCTCTTTTAAGGGAAGGCACTATACTTGCCCCTTCTCTCTGATGCCCTCTGAATTCTCTTATTGTACACTGAGCCAATACAGAAGGTATTCCATGTGTGCTTGCCAATTTTCTAAGTATTAAGTGTTAGTTGCTCAGTCGTGTCTGACTCTTTGCAGTTCCATGGACTGTAGCCCGCCAGGCTCCTCTGTCCATGGAATTCTCCAGGCAAGAATACTGGAGTGGGTAGCCATCTCCTTCTCCAGGGGATCTTCCTGACCCAGGGATCGAACCTGGGTCTCCTGCATCACAGGCAGAGTCTTTACCACTGAGCCACCAGGGAAGCCCAGAAGTATTAAGTAGCACAAACTAAAAGTACTATAGAAGCTGGGAAGAAAGAATTGCCTGCAGCTTAAGGGGATGGAACTTTCATGCAGAGTACTTCCTTTTTGCTACCTCCCTTCTGGTCTGTAGCTTTCATGCTTGCTTCCCACCACCAAGTTTCAACGCCAGGATCTTATTTGGATGGAAGAATCTCCATCCCAGTTTGTATTGCTTCCACCCTTGGGTCAAGTTGGAGGCCTGAATTACTGTGGCACTGAGCCTGCTTTCAGCGGCCAGTTCATCACATCAGTAAAGACCAATGGCTTTGGCTTCCGGTAGGGTGGGGTGTTTGTATAGTGGTGGTGGTATGGTTTTTTCCTTTGAATCTCTATTTGGTGGTTGCCTCTGAGTGTTACCAAAGTTGTTGCAAGATGATATTGCAAATGGAGATTAAGAAAATGTGACTCTGGGAATTTCCTGGTGGCCCAGTGATTAGGACTCCATGTTCTTACTGTGAAGGGCCCAGATTCAAGTCCTGGTTGGTAAGATCCCACAAGCTTTACGGTGTGGCCCTCCCCCTCCCCCCCTAAAAGTGTGACTCTTTGGAGAAAAATATGTCATGTGTTTTGTTCTGTGGCTTTACACTGGTTTCTTTTGTTTAATTGTTTGCTTGTTTATCTCAGTTGTGATATTCTCTGTTTCAGATGGAACCCATTTGAATCTGAATCTATGAAATTGGAAGTTGAGTTGAAAAAATCTTGGGAAGAGAATTAGAAGATCTGAGTCTGTGTCTACCTTTAGCCAAGCAACTTCCTTTCATTGTGCCTCAGTTTCCTTATCAGTGAAATAAGAATAATGCCTGCTTTACCTATCTCACACTAATGTGGAGAGAATAAGATGATTAGCATGTGTGAGCATGCTTAGGAATGTGAAAAGCCTTAACAAATTTAGGACGTATTATTTTAAATGGAGTTTAAACACATTCTGGCTTCAGGGGCACATTCTTGAACTACTGGGAGTTGATAAATTTGCTTGTATGATTAAGCGTAAGATTCATATTATTGTCTAAAGGTATTTGATGGCTTCTAAAACTTCTTACAGTGTTTATGGTTCTGCATGTGTGGTGGTGGTGGTGGGCTGTACTCCATATGATTTTACTTGGTCAGACACATGTAATTAATTTAGAAATTCTCTTTTTTGCATTATAATAAATCATACCCCTCCCTTGCCACTGCTTTTGCAGGTTTAAATGTCACAACTGAATTCATTTTGAAGTATAATAACAATATTTAGCATTATTTGAACACTTACCATGTATTATAAACTGACCTTAGTCAATTTAATTATATCTGTGTTTATTTGTTTGGAGATAATGGTAGCTGGCAAACAAGTCTGAGTTTGAGATAGGTGATGGTCTTACTTTTCATAATCTCCCTATGAGGTTATAATGGAAGCAAGTCTTGGATGAAATTTTGTCATACACATTAACATTCATTAAATGAATATTCATCAAGAGCAGTGACAAAATATTTCATGCAACTTGTTCTGTAAGCTTGATAATGTCCCAGCAATTAATGTCCTGTCATTTAAAAGACTTTGACCACAACATGCCTAAGAAAGGTCACAGGAAGAAGATACAACCACATTTCAGAAGCTAGATTTAAAAAAATTATTCCTTTTGTTAAGGTAAAATTCACCCATCAAAAAATTAACCATTAATCATTGTAAAGTGTACAGTTGATGACATGGTGCATTCATAATATTGTGTAAGCATCACCACTAATTCCAGAATATTTAATCATCCTGAAAGAAAATCTTGTATATATTAAGAAGTCATTCCCCACTCACCTTCTTCCTCCTCCCTTCCTAGTTAATTAATTTTTATTGAAGTATAGTTGATTTACCGTGTTGTGGTACTTTCAGCTGTATAGCAAAGGAGTTAAGTTGTACATATACATACATTCTCTTTTTATATTCTTTTCCATTATGGTTTATCATAGGATGTTGAATATAGTTCCCTGTGTATATTCCACAGTTTTTAATCTATTGATTTGCCCATTTGAGTTGTTTCTACATTTTAGCTGTTGTGATTGGTGCTGCTACTAACATTCATGTGCAAGCATTTGATTTGAGTATCTGTTTTTAATTCTTTGAGGTGTATTCCTATGAGTGGAACTGCTGGATCATATGGTAATTTTACGTTTAACTTCTTGAGAAATTGCCAAACTGCTCTCTACTGGACTGCAACATTTTGCATTCTCACCAGCAATATATATGGGTTCCTGTTTCTCCACATCTTCACCAACTCTTGATATTTTCTGTTTTTGTTTGTTTGTTTTGTTTTAATTATAACTATCCTAGTGGGTATAAAGTGGTATCTCATTGTGGTTTTAATTTGCATTCCTCTATGATTAATGATGTTGAACATCTCCTCATGTGTTTTTTAGTCATTTATATATCTTCCTTGGAGAAATGTCTATTCAGATCCTTTGTCCATTTTTTTCATTGGGTTTTTCTCATTTGGTTGTTGGGTTAGACATTTTCTGTTCTTCAATTCTTCCATCACTACCATCTTTTATGGTTAGCTGATTTGTTTCTAGAGTACAATTTTGATTCCCTTCTTGTCTTTTTCCCCCTGTATATATATATATATTAATTATTTATTATTTAACTGCATGGAGTCTTAGATGAGGTAATGATCTCTGAGTTGCAGCATGCAAACCATTAGTTGCAGCGTGTGGGATCCAGTTCCCTGACCAGGGAATGAATCCCCTATATATTTTAAAGTTTTTTCCTTAGAGGTTACCCTAGAGATTACAATTAATATGTTAATTTTATACTAATAAAGTTTGAATTAATACTAATTTAGTATAAATAAAGTGAATAGTATACAGAAACTGTTCCTTTACATCTGTGCCCCTGCATTGTGTCGTTATTTTCACAAATTACATTTTTATATGTTGTGTGCCCATTAATTTGGCTTTGTAATTATTATTTTATACATTTATCTTTTAAATCAATGGGAACAAAAAATGATAAAAGGAGTTAGAAATCATATATGCAATATCACCAGCTTTTCTGCTTACCTATGTATTTTCCTTTACTAGTGATCTTTATTTCATTATGTATTTTTGGATTATTATCTAATGCTCTTTTGTTTTATTCTGTAGGATTCACCTTAATGTTTCTTATATGGCAGGTTTACTGGTGATAAACGTCCTCAGCTTTTGTTTATCTGGGACTGCCTTAATTTTTCCTTCATTTCTGAAGGATAGTTTTGCTAGATGTAGGAAGATTGGTGTACATTATTTTTCTTTCAAAACTTGAAGTATGTCATGCTACTTCCTCCGTGGGTTCTGAAGAGACATTGACTGCTCTCTCATATGTGATGGGCTGCTTCTCTCTTGCTTCTCTCAAGATTCTCTCATTGTCTTTTGACAATTTGACTATTTCGTTTCTTGCTGTGAAGCTCCTTGAATTTATCATGGCTGGACTTAGTTAAGCTCGCATCTGCACATTCGTGGTTTTCATCCAGTTTGGGAAGATTTGGGCTATATCTCCAACATTCTTTGTGTTCCTTTCTGTCTCTACTTTCCTTCTGGAAATCTGATTATGCATATGTTGGTACATACTAGATGGTATCCCACAGGCCTCTTAGGCTCTACTGATTTTTCTTTATTCTTTTCTCTTTCTGCTTCTCTGACAATAATCTCAACTGACCTATCTTTAAGTTTGCTATTTCTTTCTTCCACTTCCTCAATCAACTGCTAAATCCTCTAGTGAATTTTTCATTTATTTCTGTTTGGTTTTTTATGATTTCCATCTCTTCATTGATATTCTCTATTTGTTGAACATTCTTCTACTGGTTTGCTTTAGTTCTTTGTCCATATTTGACAATTCAATGAAAGTCTTTGTCTATTAAGTCCAATACCTAGGCTTCCTAAGGAATGGTTTCATTTTTTCCCCTGTTGATGGGATGTAGTTTCCTGTATTTTTGCATCCCTCGGAAATTTTTTGTTGTTATTGAAAACTGGGCATTTTGAATATTATAGTGTGGCAATTCTGGAAACCAGATATTCCACCCTGCCGAGAATTTGTCGCCTTTTGTGGGTTTTTCTAAACTACTTTTGTAAAATCTGTATTCTTTGTTATTTGTGGCCCTGAAGCCTGTATTCTATTAGTCTAGTGGTCAGCTGATGTTTTGACGGAGTTACCTTAAATGCTTACAAGCCAACAAAAGATAAAAGGAAGAAAAGATAATGAAGAAAGAAAAAGAACTACTCTCCTAGTATTTGCAGATTGATTCTGTGTTGCGGTACTCTTTTAATGCTTAGCCAGGCTGTTTACAACTCTAAGTCGTTACTTCTTGTACAGAGCTTGAAGCCTAGCCAGATGTTAAAATTCAGGGTTTTCTCTGGCCTTTTGTGAATATGCAACCTACATAGGGCATGTCTGTGCATTCCTCAATTCCTTGGTATTTATGGGAGCTTGTTAAAGCCTTTATTCTCACATGCAGCTCCTTTCCTAACTTCTTCCTTTCAAGACTTCTTGGTCTGTTTCTTGTTTTACGTGTCGTCCCTTTCCCCAAACTGCTTCAGCTAATACCTGTGCCTTTTTTAATGCTTTTGCCCAGTAAAAACTGCAGCACTGGCAACTCAGAGTTGGGTAAAACAAAGGGTATAGGTTCTTATTTTTCAAGAAATGCCATAGAGGTCAAGACCCAAGTTTTTGAAAAAAAGGTCCATATTGCTCCCTCTGGCACTAGCAGTCTGCCTAAGAGATGCACCCTGTGGTTTGCACAGCTACTGCCAGTCTGATATGTGTGTGTTGGGGGTGGGTGGGTGGGTGATTTAAAATAACTCTGCACTCTATCACCACAAAGCAGCCTCCTCTTTCTTCAAATCTCTCTTTGGTTATTGTCAGTTTTCGATTTTGTATTCAAAAGTTCTTCAAAGGTTGACTGGCAGTTTTTGCTAGGTATTAGTTGCTTTTAGGGATGATTCCTGTATTCTCTATCCTTCTATATTCAGTGACATTCCTCCCAGAAGCAGGATTTTTGTGCCTTATGGTAGCCATCAGACAACCAAGAAAAAAAAATTAAACCAGTGGCTGCAATAAGATTCTTTAGATATTAATGTTCAATTATTTCACTAATGGGACAGAGAGGTTATAAGATTTGCTAGATTCTTTTTTTTTTGGTAGATATTTTATTTGTTTTGGGTACTATCTAAATCGATTTGCTTTCTTAATTTCTTTTTCAAATTGTTCACTGCTAGTTTGCATGCTAAGTCGCTCAGTCGTGTCCGACTCTGTGCCACCTCATGGACCGTAACCTGCCCGTTAGGCTCCTCTGTCTGTGGGATCTCCAAGCAAGAATACTGGAATGGGTTGCCATGTCCTCCTCCAGGGATCAAACCAGTGTCCCTCACATCTTCTGCACTGGCAGGCAGGTTTTTTACCACTAGTGCCACCAGGGAAGGCCAAGCAGAATTCACTTGTTGATTTGGAGTTTTCTTGTGTGCGGTTACTGGGGATTTTTCTATATATAGGAGCAAGCCATCCACAAAGAAAATAGACAGGAGAGGTTCCCTGTTTTGGGTCGCCACCATCTCTGAGTCTTGGTTCAGCTTGCACAGCCTAGGCCAGGGAAATCGAAATTAGTGGAAGCCCTTCTTTGCAAGCCAACCTCCAATCCGCAGGAATGTGGCGACCCCTCGAGGCCCCTGCAGGGCCGTTGCGCTACCTAGGAGTTACCTGGACATGTGACGCCAGAAAGGGGTGGATTCCGATCAAGCCAGCCAGATGCCCCAGCTACACAGAAGAGAAGGTTGTTCTTGGAGCAGCAGGCACAGTTCTTAGGACGATGGGACCCTGAGACTCAGTGAAAGTGCAGCTGGAGGGGATGCGGACTCCAAGTCTTGGGGTTTACCAGTGGAGGCTGGACCGCCTGGAGTCCCTGGGGAGGTGTGCTCCCCGCCACCTCACCTATCTGTGCTGTGGGCAGTCAGGGGGCAAGCCACCAGGTCCAAAAGATAGAATCACACAATGTTGCCAACAGTGATCAGGCACGGGAAGCCCATTCTCTGTTAGTCTCTGTTAGGATTCGAATTCAGACCTAAGTAGCCAGACTCCCACTGCTGTACCAGTCTCACCATGACCACTGTGGTCTACTTGGGACCTGTGGAGCTGTGGGCCAGTTGACCTTAGCATTTGAGGAAAGCAGATGGCTGGAGATGGACCAATTTCTCTCTTTCTCTCTTACTCTTCCTCATACTCCACCCTGCCATCCTCTTCCTCTTCAGCTTTCCTCCTTCACCCCTCTTTGACCTGACATGTGTCCCGCAGGCTGAGGCCACTGTACCATCTTGAGTGGGAAGCTCAGAGCCGATCCAGGTGGTGTCCTCTTGGCCTTTCTAGAACTTTCTTCTGGTTCTAAATTAGTTGCTAGAAGAAAGGTTTTGAAGAACAGCTGATTTGTAAAAATTTAGGTTCCTCTAGGACTAAAAACTTACAGGGAATGTAAGAATTCTTGGTCTACCCACCACCCTGGCCCCTGTGGTGGAATGCATCCTCCATCAAGCATTTACTGGGTGCAAAATGGGTACCACGCCCTGCTCTGGGTGAGGGGCTGGCTGCATGGTGTCAGTAGAACTTATATCTTGTTCATGAAAAGGTGGTAGTGTCTCTAAGATATATATATGTGTGTGTGTGTATGTGTGTATAATATATATATATACACATATATATATATTGCTAGTTAGAATCTATTTTTAATATTTCTCATTCAAGTTAATAGGCATCAATGAAACCAACTTTTGACATTTCTTATGCTAATTAGCAAAGTGTAGGTTCTGTGTCTGAGATATAGCTAACAGAAACACTTATGGTCAACACCTCTGGATAGTGGCCCTTTCTGGTATTACTCTGGTTCCCTTCCCCCGTCTCTATCCGGATGAGGGCATATGGCTGACCCTAGATGTAAAGCCAAAACCCAATGTCACAATATATAAAAACACACTGTGTAGGCTGAAGTGTTAAAAAGTTCATGGCAGATACTGTACCACATATTCTGTTTAATACTTAACAACAGTCCTGTGACTGTAGAAGTAGAATTACCATCTCTGTGTTATGGATGAGGAAACTGAAATATAGGGAGATTCAGTTATTTGTTTAGGGATCCCCAGATAATAAGTGATAGAACTCGGATTTTAACCTAGCTCTTTGAGGCGCCATATATCTTAAGTATTATTTTATGGCCAAAAGCATCATTTTATGTTTTTTTTTTTTTGTGGTCATATGAAGAATGCTTTTAAAAACTTTTGAATATCGAATGTTCTTAACAGTTGGAAGCTAGCCCCCAGGTAGAATGTGGTTGCCTGGCTTCATTACCTGCCTTTGGCCCTCTTAGATGCTTGCCACTTAGCAAATCTCAAGTCTAAAAAATGATTATGGGAAATGGCAGCAGTGGTATCTGTCTGGGAGGACCTAGTGATGGCTTTAGTGCTTGTATGGTCCTGAGATGGACAAGAAATTGAACTTGAGCCTAACATTCTTCCCCTTACCCCCCAACACCCTTCCACTAGAGTACTGCAGTGCCTGCTGAGAATCTTAGTTCCTCTAGCCTGTCACAGGTTCCCAGGAGCATATACAAGATAAGATGCATTTATGTTTGATAGACATGGAGAAGGACAGTCTTTTAGGACAGACTGTTAGTGATTGTTAACTGGAAGTCTTTAGGAACATGAATTCAGTTTTGCCCTTGAAGTATCAGATGGGTATGTCTTGTCACCATGGTTTTCACGACAGACTTTCCACTGACTGTGGAGAGCATATACAGCTTTCTAGTAACATCTTCAAGTTAACCCCAGCAGAGTTAACTTTAAGAAGTGGTGGAAGACGCGGTCCTCTACAGGATGAAATGTGAGGAACCAGTTGGCAATGCATTACTGCCCCCATGTTGCTGCCAGTCATCCCACCCTGTCTTAATTTGTGCCTAGCAAAATGCCAAGAAGAAGACCCCCCCCTCCAAAAAAAAAGTTACTTCTTTTCCTTTTCATCAATTTTTGGAGGGCAGACAACAGGATGGGGACTGTCGAACTTACACTGGGGGAAATGAAGATGTCAGGAGTTTTCCAGATGGCTTGAAATGAATGCAGGTGTGCCTGGAACTCTGCCATTGTGCCTCATCCTGAAATGGTAGTCAGTAAATGCACTTTTGGTGAACAACTCCAATTTTAAATGTGCCAGTGGAATATGCTAGCTAAAGAAAGCCAGCTCTGAATCTGTTTATTCAGCAAATAAGTGTCCTTGTTTCTGAAATTTGCATTTTATTTGGGTTCTTTAGATTCTTAAAGTGGTTCCAGAATTGTTACCACAGAAGACAGTTAAAATAAGTAGAAAAGCTTACTTAGATGGTGTGAGTTGTAGGGGACCCAGGAGAGAAGAGGAAAGATTCATTCTGATAGGCTATGAGGTGTGTGTGTCTGTCTGGCAAGGAGAGGTAACTAACATGTTTATTATGTGTGAGGTACCATGCTGAGTGTTTTTCATGTTTATTTCACTTTATTCTCATGTCATCTCTAAGGTAGATACTATTAGTCTCCTTTTGCTACTTAGTCACAGCCCAGTAGAGATTTGATTCTAGGTAGCAAGAGACCCCTCTTGCCTGGAAAATCCCATGGACAGAGGAGCCTGGTAGGCTGCAGTCCATGGGGTCGCTACGAGTCGGACATGACTGAGCGACTTCACTTTGACTTTTCACTTTCATGTGTTGGAGAAGCAAATGGCAACCCACTCCAGTGTTCTTGCCTGGAGAATCTCAGGGACGGGGAGCCTGGTGGGCTGCTGTCTATGGGGTTGCACAGGGTCGGACACGACTGAAGCGACTTAGCAGCAGCAGCAGCAAGAGACCCATACTCAAATCTAGTTGTGTGAGCTTACGTGAGTCACTTCTCTGGGCTTCAGTTCTCTCACCTGTAAAATGAAAGATTATCTTTTAAGTACTTTTTGCTGTGACAGTATATGATTTTGTGCCTGTGCTTCTTCCTACTGTTATCTAGGTGTTGTTTCCTAAGGAGATAAAGGGCAGAAGTGGAAAAAATGAGTGAATTGCAACTAGCAATGTTTCAAAATGTAGTCTTACTGTACAACTGAGGTAGTGTCAGACATGGTAGGTTACCATGGACAATGTATTTGTTTAGGTTTTTGTGTTGTTATTAGTGGTGGTTTTTCATTATGTTGAAATGAGTTCTCAGCTCTATTAAAATGCTTTGTTATCACCATCAGCTTTTGTTTTAAGAGAGATCAACAGATCAACACTCGGAACATTTATAACATTTTTCTTGACTAAAGTCTGATTCTTTTAGTGCTTCTTGTTACCCTAAAGTGCTGTCCTCATTGATTGGTATGACATAGATTTACTCATTTGGCCACACATATTAATTAATTATTATTATTATTTCTGGTTGCCCTGGCTCTTCATTGCTGTGCACAGGCTTTCTCTAGTTGCAGCAAGCGGGGGCTACTCTTTGTTGTGGTGTGCGGACTTCTCATTGCAGTGGCTTCTCTTGTTGCGGAGCACAGGCTTCAGCAGTTGTAGCAGGCGGGCTCGGTCATTGTGGGATACGGGCTTAGTTGCTTCATGGCATATGGAATCTTCCTGGACCAGGGATCGAACCCGTGTCCCCTGAATTACAGGTGCAATCCTATTCATTGTGCCACCAGGGAAGTCCCCAGCCACAAATATTAACTGAGCATCTGCTTTGTGCAAAATATTTTTTTAGGTATTGAAGATATATCAATGAACAACAACAAAAAAATACATCTGTCTACCGTCATGGAGCTTCTTAGCAGTAAGCTCTATTGCAGAAAATAAGCAAAATAGGGGGTTTAGATGCCCTGGAAAAGGAAATGGCAATTCACTCCAGTTTTCCTGCCTGGAGAATCCCTTGGACAGAGGAGCCTGGTGGGCTACAGTCCATTGGATCGCAGAGAGATGGACATGGCTGAACTGACTTAGTGCACACGTACAGGGGATTTGAAGTTTTGAGTACAGTTGCTTACTATCTCTCTGGGAAAATCAGTGCTGGTTCTCATCAGGGTTTCAGATCAGTTCAGTTCGGTTGCTCAGTCGTGTCTGACTCTTTGTGACCCCATGAATCGCAGCACGCCAGGCCTCCCTGTCCATCACCAACTCCCAGAGTTCACTCAGATTCACGTCCATCGAGTCAGTGATGCCATCCAGCCATCTCATCCTCTGTCGTCCCCTTCTCCTCCTGCACCCAATCCCTCCCAGCATCAGAGTCTTTTCCAATGAGTCAACTCTTCGCATGAGGTGGCCAAAACACTGGAGTTTCAGCTTTAGCATCAGTCCTTCCAAAGAAATCCCAGGGTTGATCTCCTTCAGAATGGACTGGTTGGATCTCCTTGCAGTCCAAGGGACTCTCAAGAGTCTTCTCCAACACCACAGTTCAAAAGCATCAATTCTTCGGTGCTCAGCCTTCTTCACAGTCCAACTCTCACATCCATACATGACCACAGGAAAAACCATAGCCTTGACTAGACGGACCTTTGTTGGCAAAGTAATGTCTCTGCTTTTGAATATGCTATCTAGATTGGTCATAACTTTCCTTCCAAGGAGTAAGAGTGTCTTTTAATTTCATGGCTGCAGTCACCATATGAAGTGATTTTGGAGCCCCCCCAAAATAAAGTCTGACACTGTTTCCACTGTTTCCCCATCTATTTCCCACGAAGTGATGGGACCAGATGCCATGATCTTCGTTTTTGGAATGTTGAGCTTTAAGCCAACTTTTCACTCTCCTCTTTCACTTTCATCAAGAGGCTTTTTAGCTCCTCTTCACTTTCTGCCATAAGGGTGGTGTCATCTGCATATCTGAGGTTATTGATATTTCTCCCAGCAATCTTGATTCCAGCTTGTGTTTCTTCCAGCCCAGCGTTTCTCATGATGTACTCTGCATATAAGTTAAATAAGCAAGGTGACAATATACAGCCTTGACGTACTCCTTTTCCTATTTGGAATCAGTCTGTTGTTCCATGTCCAGTTCTAACTGTTGCTTCCTGACCTGCATACAGATTTCTCAAGAGGCAGGTCAGGTGGTCTGGTATTCGCATCTCTCTCACAATTTTCCACAGTTTATTGTGATCCACATAGTCAAAGGCTTTGGCATAGTCAATAAAGCAGAAATAGATGTTTTTCTGGAATTCTTGCTTTTTCCATGATCCAGCGCATGTTGGCAATTTGATCTCTGGTTCCTCTGCCTTTTCTAAAACCAGCTTGAACATCAGGAAGTTCACAGGTCACGTATTGCTGAAGCCTGGCTTGGAGAATTTTGAGCATTACTATACTAGCATGCGAGGTGAGTGCAATTGTGCAGTAGTTTGAGCATTCTTTGGCATTGCCTTTCTTTCAGATTGCAATGAAAACTGACCTTTTTCAGTCTTGTGGCCACTGCTGAGATTTCCAAATTTGCTGGCATATTGAGTGCAGCACTTTCACAGAATCATCTTTCAGGATTTGAAATAGCTCAACTGGAATTCCATCACCTCCACTAGCTTTGTTCGTAGTGATGCTTTCTAAGGCCCACTTGACTTCACATTCCAGGATGTCTGGCTCTAGATGAGTGATCACACCATCGTGATTATCTGGGTCATGAAGATCTTTTTTGTACAGTTCTTCTGTGTATTCTTGCCACCGCTTCTTAATATCTTCTGCTTCTGTTAGGTCCAGACCATTTCTGTCCTTTATTGAGCCCATCTTTGCATGAAATGTTCCCTTGGTATCTCTAATTTTCTTGAAAAGATCGCTAGTCTTTCCCATTCTGTTGTTTTCCTTTATTTCTTTGCATTGATTACTGAAGAAGGCTTTCTTATCTCTTCTTGCTATTGTTTGGAACTCTGCATTCAGATGCTTATATCTTTCCTTTTCTCCTTTGCTTTTTGCTTCTCTTCTTTTCACAGCTATTTGTAAGGCCTCCCCAGACAGCCATTTTGCTTTTTTGCATTTCTTTTCCATGGTGATGGTCTTGATCCCTGTCTCCTGTACAATGTCACGAACCTCATTCCATAGTTCATCAGGCACTCTGTCTATCAGATCTAGGCCCTTAAATCTATTTCTCACTTCCACTGTATAATCATAAGGGATTTGATTTAGGTCATACCTGAATGGTCTAGTAGTTTTCCCTACTTTTTTCAATTTAAGTCTGAATTTGGCAGTAAGGAGTTCATGATCTGAGCCACAGTCAGCTCCCGGTCTTGTTTTTGTTGACTGTATAGAGCTTCTCCATCTTTGGCTGCAAAGAATATAATCAATCTGATTTCGGTGTTGACCATCTGGTGATGTCCATGTGTAGAGTCTTCTCTTGTGTTGTTGGAAGAGGGTGTTTGCTATGACCAGTGCATTTTCTTGGCAAAACTCTATTAGTCTTTGCCCTGCTTCATTCCACATTCCAAGGCCAAATTTGCCTGTTCCTCCAGGTGTTTCTTGACTTCCTGCTTTTGCATTCCAGTCCCCTATAATGAAAAGGACATCTTTCTTAGGTGTTAGTTCTAAAAGGTCTTGTAGGTCTTCATAGAACCGTTCAACTTCAGCTTTTAGGTAACAGGAAATTCTGTACCTAGGCAATTAAGTGTGGACTTTGGAGTCAGATAAAGCTTGAATTTACAACTCTGCTGCCAGCTATATGATACTGGTCAAATAATTTTACTTCATTGAGCCTTGGATCACTCAGTGTTGAATCAGAGAAGCAGAACCATTAGGAGTGATATAAAGCAAAGGATTTATGATGGGGATTTGAACTTATACAATAGTGGGAGCAGAATAACCAGTTCACATGAGGCTGTTACTTCTATATCTGGTGTTGGAACTGAAGTCAGCAAGACAGATAGGAAAGATGAATGTGAAGTAGAGGACAGCAATGTCAAACTAGACCTTATGAGGAACAGCTGGAACCCACGAAACAAACTGGAATCCACATCAATTTCTCATAGCCTTTAAGTGTCCAGATTCAAAGATGGAGGTGTCCTGCAGGAGAAGATGCTTGCTGCATTATGGAACTAAATTCACACCTGGCCCCTGAGTCAGAGGAGCTGAAAGAGGAAGCTTAGCTATTGCTGGGGGCTCGGACACTGTCCCATTCCAAAAACAAGAGCCAGGAGAGAAGGGACAGCATATGTAGGCTGCCATAGCATCTGGTGCCCTGCCCCCACCATCTGGGCATAATAAAATGATGGCTGCCACTTCACTTCCACCTTTCAAATTTCATGCAAAATACCTCTCATGGCCCTGGCTAAATCCAAATTATTTGAAATAGGGAAGGAAATGCTAGACTCTAGTTCCAGCTTAGCTAGGTGGACAGTATGCAAATCCACAAGCCTATTTCTTAATAGGGATAATAATACCTAACTCAGGATTCTTGTAAAGAATACATGAGATAAAAGCCATGTAAAAGTATTTTGTGCCTAGAGGGTCATCAGTTTTCTTCCTTTCTCCTACCCTTTGCCTAAGGGATAGCATGATTTCAGACACCAGGGCCTATGGAGAGGGTTTTATTGTTTTGGGGGTTTTCAGATTACAAGCTGGCTGTTATGTCTGTATTTGAGGTTGGCCCTGCTTGAGGATGTGAAAGAGAAACTGAATGACCTAGACCATTGAAGATATATCCAACATACATACATACATTTGTGCAATGAAGATAGATTGGAAAGGATCACATAAGCTGGTGGAAAGCCACAATTGAATTCATTAAGTCACAATCTAGAAATGTTAGAGCTGGTAGAAAATTAAGAGGTCAACTAGTCTAACCCAGAATTTTCACAGATAAGGAAACTGAGGCTCAGAGCAGGGTAGCTGATTTGCTAAAGGCATAGCTTGTTTGGGACTTCCCTGGTGGGTCAGATGGTAAAGAATCCACCTGCAATGCAGGAGGTGCAAGAGACGTGGGTTTGATCCCTGGGTCAGGAAGATCCCCTGGAGAAGGGAATGGTAACCCACTCCAGTATTCTTGCCTGGAGAATTCCACGGACAGAGGAGCCTGGTGGGCTCCAGTCCATGGGGTTACAAAGAGTTGGACATGACTGAGCGACTATCACTTTCACTTTCACACTGTAACTTGTTTGACCCAGGAACATTTTTTTATAGGATTTTTGTTTTTAATCCTGCAGAGACAGTTAAATACATTATAAGGGTGTAGTTGAAGACTCCATCCACTCTTATTCAGTGTCCTCTATATGACCACCATGTGAGAAATTCTAGAACTAAGTGCCAGGAAAATCTTTGTTTATCCTGAGGAACTGGTATGCTTTTATTCCTTGTGGACAATACAAATCTGATAAATGATCTTGTGGAAACATGATCATTTTGCTTTGGCTGCCAGGATGTTCCGAGCCAAACTGGAAGTTCCAACTGTATTAACCACGTAGGACTCTACGGCTTAAAATCCATGTCCTACTCTGCCTTCTAACTTTGTTGCTTTTTTCTCTCCTGATCTTGATTTTTAGTTAGTATAATTTTTACATGTAAAAGTGTTTCATGTGTAAGTATGTATAAATTGCCTCAGATCCTCTGTGGTATGAGGAAGGACATTAACATATAAACAGAAGAATCCCATATTATTTTACCTCTGTGGCACAGTAAAAAAGCATTGGATTTAAAATAGCATCTAGTCTAAGCTCTGTCATTTTATTTACTTATTTATCTGGCTGTGTTGGGTCTTAGTTGCAGTTCGTGAGATCTTCATTGCATCCTGCGGAATCTTTTGTTGCAGTGCACAACTCTCTAGTTGCTCTGTGGCATGTAGGTTCTTAGTTCACTGACCAGGGATCAAACCCAAGTCCCTGGCATTGAAAGGTGGATTCTTTTTTTTTTTTTATAGTTTAATGTATTTTAATAGCAAACTTACAGGAACAACACAGAAGACAGACAACATTAAAAACATGTGCTTGCATGTAGGACAACTCAGTTAGAAAAGTATAGTGAATGGATGGAATCTACTGCATGAGAAAAATGCTCCAAACACCATTTAATTGCAGTCAATACGAAATTTACTTGTTTTAAAAAAATCCAAATGCTGGCATTGTCCAGAAAAATTTAACAGGTTTATTTATAATTGTTATAAAGTTGAACTGCTGAAACTTGTTCATGGAAACATTTTGACTTTCATTAATGCTTTATGTCCCCGCATTTATATTAAAAATTCACACACAAATGAAAATGGAAAGACTGCCAATACCTGATTTCTGTCCCCTATTTTCCACTTGCAATCATATACTTAGGTACCTTTTGACCCCATGGGAAAAAAATATCTAACGTTCAGAACTACCAATAACAGGAAGAAGAGAATTTTTTTTTTTTTTAAAGAATGAAATGTTTCCCATCATAGTGAATTCTTAAGCACGTTCTCCACGTATGCGGCATGCTAGCTGCATGTCTTTTGGCATAATTGTTACACGTTTGGCATGGATAGCACACAGGTTGGTGTCTTCAAAAAGGCCAACCAGATAGGCCTCACTTGCCTCCTGCAAAGCACCAATAGCTGCACTCTGGAAGCGCAGATCTGTTTTGAAATCCTGAGCAACTTCCCGCACCAGACGCTGGAAGGGAAGTTTGCGAATCAGAAGTTCAGTGGACTTCTGATAACGTCTAATTTCCCGGAGTGCCACAGTACCAGGCCTGTAACGATGAGGTTTCTTCACCCCTCCAGTAGAGGGCGCACTCTTGCGAGTGGCTTTTGTAGCGAGTTGCTTCCTCGGTGCTTTACCACCGGTTGATTTGCAGGCAGTCTGCTTTGTACGAGCCATGGTATAGAGACCTCCTTACTTACGCCCCTTCTCCTTCGGCTGGAGCTCGGCGAGCTAGACTGAAAAGTGGATTCTTAATCACTGGACCATTAAGGAAGTCCCTAAGCTCTATCACTTTAATAGACTTCTTAGAACCTCACTTTCCTTGAATAGTGTAAACTCTGGCATGATTCAGATGATTATGAATGAGGAGAGGTAGCTAAAGCCTATGTGATAATTTTTCCTGCTTTATAAAAGGTGCATGTGCTTTGAAAGAAACATTGTACTCAATTCTGGATAGGAAAAAGGATTAGAGTGAGTTTTAAAATTAGTGGGAGAACAGTACTTAAAGTAAAATGTATTCACTTATTTGATTTAAAATCCTTTTAATTTTTAAAATGATCACACAGTAAAATTGACTTTGGGGGGAAGCACACAGTTCCATGAATTTTAGTACATGTATAGATTCATGTAAACCATCTCCCCTGAAACCTTCCTTGTGCTGTAGTTTTATACTAACACTCTTCCTTCCACTCATATGCCTTGGCTTTATTTTCAAATGTTCTACCCAGTATTTTAAGAGAATACATTAAGAAGACAAATTTGATTCAACCATTCATTTACTCGAGAGTTCCTTCCAGATGCTCTCCACACCATGGCGAGTTCTGCAGGCTATGTAAGAAGTATCACATGCAGACCAGGGCTTCAATGATGTTACATTGTGGTTGGCAAGATCTGTTTAACACACTGGAAGTAATTAGAGGGTCATATAAGACACTGTACAAGCAAGTGCAAAATTGGCATCGACCAGCACATGGGGAAACATCTGTTTAGGCTGGACGAAAGGCTTCTGCAAATGAATGACATACTACTTGTGTGTATCTTTCTGTATGAGGACAAGTTGGAATGTATTTAGAAATGTAAAGAGTTAAGTTTTGCCTCTGAAAGTGATATAATAGTCTAAACAGATGAGAGGGAATCACATGCTTGTGAGAATATTTACAAAAGTCTTCAGACTCTACAGTCAAGGAAGTCTACCTCAGTACAAAAAATTATTGTTTTACTTTTATAAGACGTGGAGAGACATATGACTGCCAAATGGCTTTGCTCTGTGTCCAGAGAAATTTAACAAAGTTGACATCCAGATATCTATTGCAGAAGTCTGACTAGAATTTTCCGTTATGAATACAGTACATGTAAATTCTGAACATATGGCTCCCATCAGTGATCTATGAGGAGGTGATGGAATGAAGGTTGGGGAAGACAAGAGAAAGGCCAAGTCTCTGACTCTGAAGTGAGAGGCAGCTGGACACCATATGTGCATGTTTGGACTTGGGGCTTTATGTCGAGGGAGTAGGCAGCCACCCAAGTCTTGTGATTTGTAGGGTGTGGGGAATGGGTCTTCCTTTGCCAAATTCTTCCCTTACAGGCAAACCCCAAGGCCCAAACTTTCCATTATAGAAAAAAAAATATTGTTTCTTCTGGAGCCTCCTCTTAAAAGTATAGGCAACTGGATGGGGAGGGACACCAATACAATAAGGTGGAAACAGTTACTAGAAACTTGTTGGAGAGATTTATTCAATTAGCCTTGCAGAACTAGAGGGAAAAATAGGACCCATGGGATAGGGTAGGAGTGGGTGTATATATCTGTATCTGTGTGCATATGTGTGCATGCTGGGTGTCAGTGTGTTTGCAAAAGCTGACCCCATACAGATTAGAATGGTAGTATTTAATGCACTTGAACTTGGTTCATTGACCATGTGTTTGGTGTCTGCAGTGATTTACTCTCTGAGATATCAGGTTGATTGCAGAGACTTGCTAACAATTGATCAAGAAGATGGCCCACTGAAGCATCCCCAGGCTGAACATCTCAAAGGGCTTTCTTAAAAACGTCTCTGCCAGCCCCCACAGAAAGTGGGGTCAGGTTAGAAGAGTGTGAAGCCCATGACGTGAATGGAGAGATTAGCCGTTACAGAAGTTGTCACTTCTCTACAAATAACCTGATACTTTAGATTAGAAGCAGGACTCTCTGGTGTGTGAGATGAGAGCCAGAAGCCCCACCCTTTCTAAGCAAATGAAGTGATATGGAAAGCAAAGCTTTCTGATTGTGTCTTCTATACCCTGCAGCCTGGCATCCTGAAAACTGATCTTACTTCTTAAAAACAAAATTGCCTCTTGGGTCTTCATTCCCAGATATTTTTAGCACTCAGTCCAACCTCACTAAGCTGGGAAAACAAAAACCCCCTTTTCTTTTGAAAGCAAAGGAAAATGTACTCTAAGAAGCTAAGAAGATGGGCAGGATCTCAATAAAGGTTGGACTCGACTATTTGACAAGTCAAATCAGTCTGGAGTCTCATCTAATCCTCAGAATATAGAAGGCGCATTGGACCTACAAAGAGGGAGCTTTATGAAACTTAAACTCGAAGGCCAAAAGGAGCGCCATGTTCAGTGACATCTCTTTGACTTAAAATGGTTAATTTGACATTCATAATCCCATCTCACTCTAATTCTACAACTGAGCCTTTTTGTAATCAGAAAGAAATGTGCTTTTCGGATTGGTTTGGGGTACAGAGAAATCAACAAAACCCCATGTGGGTGTGGTGTTGGCTTTTATGAGTTCAATGTTGGATGGAAAATTCAGATTACATCTCAGTTTGAGTCATCCGAAAAAATTGGATTTGCTCATTTGCAGGTGGAAAATGTAATGCGCCCATTAATTTCTTCAGATGATGACCTTTAAAGGTGAAAGTGATAATGATGCTGGGAAGCTGCTTGGGGATCGTGATCTTTATGGTGCTGGAGCAGAGAGCTACTGTTGTAGTCGTGTGAACTGGTTTTGTCAAAGGCAGAAGCCAGGGTTCTGCTATGGTTTCCCAGTAGATTGATAATGGAAATTTCCAATTACAGCTGGTGGGCATGTGATATATAAAAGATTCATAAATACAATTCTTGGGACCTGAGACTTGCTTTCTGCCAGATGAATGGGTATTTGTAACTTTGGGGTGGTATCTAGGGTTGGGGCCCCACTGGTTTTCTCAGCAGCCTGCTCCATTTTGAGGGAAGTCAAGAAACTTTCTTTTCAACCATGTCCCTCTTACTTGAATTTCTCCCATTTCTCTTTGATCAATGTTTCATTTATACTGAGAATAGCTTCTCAGCATTGTCCTCGTCCAACCCCTTCATGGACTATTGGAGCATGCTCCTAAAGTCTTCTCTAGGCTAAATAACTTTCCGTAGTGACAATATAGGCTTTTCTCAATTCACTCCAGAAGAAATGAATCTTTAGGTATCTTGCTTTTATAATAACAATGATAATAATTATAGCTAATACTTATCATTTATTAAAAAGCTAACATTTATTGAGTGCTAATTGCCAGGTAGCGTGCTAAGGATTTTACATGTATTAGTTCATTTTATCTTCCTGATAATCTGGTGGGGGCAGAAATTATTATTTTGCTGTTTCAAAGATCAGGAAACTGAGACCAAGGGTTAATTTGCCCAGGTTCACACTCTCAGTTTAACCGATATCTTTCTGTGATGCTCTAAAGCTCCTCCAATTGTTAAGAGTACTCTGACTTTCTTGTATGTTTATTTTTCAAATATATCTATTTGTGTGTATATGTATTATATATATGTATGTACGCAAATTTGCTAAATGAGTGCCATGCTACTTTGTGCCATGCTGAGGTATTAAAACTTTTTAAAGGAAAGACTAGCTGACCTTCATCTATACTGAAATTATTCCCTTAGGAATATTCCATTTCTTTTTTCCATTAATAAGCTGCCTTGAAGAACAAATTAGTTCTATGAAGGATGCTACATTAAGCTTCAAAGTGCTAAATCCAAAGGAATTTTAATATTTTCACCTTTATTCTATCCACATATGTCATAGTTGATAAAATTTTACAGTAGCTCCTACTCCATGCCTTGCCTCCCCGTCCCAGGGAATGTCATGTAATAACTAAGAGGAACCATTGCATATCCCCAGTGAATGGACCACAGGCCACTTTGCAATGCTTTTTAGTCTGGTAGGAAGAATAAACTTAAGCATACATTGTAGGTGAAAATGTCCCATGCTGCATGTGGCTTTTGTGCACTAAGTATATTTCCAGAGTTGCTCCTGGGCTTTGGAGGACTGAGGAATACAGATAGCAAAGTGGAGATTTTCAGGGGGGTTAATAGTGTCTGGGAAGTCAGGGATCCAGGATAAGGCATTTGGGTTAGGACTGAAGGCAAGGGCCCAGGAGGATTAGAGGAGTTCCTAATGTGGAATTCATCAGTTTTGTATTGGAATTGAGCTGCTGGTCTCAAATTGGCTCTGTTGTGTGCCACGTTAGGCTGGGGGCAGAGGGAAGAGCAGCTACACTTGAATCCTAAGCTTGTCTCTGCCATTTTGTAGGTGTACAACCTTGGGCAAGTAAAGTCTTCCCTCTGGGCCTCCGTTTCCTCACTTATAAAGTGGGTATGAGACTATATATACCTCATTGTTGAGATGATTAAGCAAGTTAATAAATAGACTGCTTTACATCTATAGACAGCATTAGAAATATTGGTAATTATGAATAATTATGTTTGGGGTGTGTTGTAGTCTATATGAGGGCTTCCCAGGTGGTGCTAAAGGTAAATAACCCGTTTGCAAATGCAGGAGATGTAACAGACGTGAACTCAATCCCTGGGTTGGGAAGATCCCCTGGAGGAGGGCATGGCAACCCACTCCACTATTCTTGCCTGGAGAATCCCATGGACAGAGGAGCCTGGCGGACTACAGCCCATGAGGTCACAAAAAGTTGGATGTAACTGAAGCAACTTAGCACACATTCTATATGAATACTTTTTCTTTTTAAAAAATATTATTTATTTATTTTTGGATGTGCTAGGTCTTGGTTGCTGTGTGGGCTTTCTCTAGTTGCAGTGAAAGTGAAACTCACTCAGTCGTGTCCAACTCTTTGCGACCCCATGGACTATACAGTCCATGGAATTCTCCAGGCCAGAATACTGGAGTGTAGCCTTTCCCTTCTCCAGACGATCTTCCCAACCCAGGGATCGAACTCAGGTCTCCCACATTGCAGGTGGCTTCTTTACCAGCTGAGCAATGAGGGAAGCCCCATAGTTGGAGTGAGCGGGGGCTACTCTCCAGTTGCGGTGCTCAGGCTTCTTGTCGGGGCTTCTCTTGTTGCAGAGCATGGGCTCTAGGGCATGTGGGCTTCAGTAGTTGTGGCACGTGGGCTTAGCTGCTTTACAACATGTGGGATCTTCCCAGACCAAGGGTTGAACATGTGTCTCCTGCATTGGCAGGTGAATTCTTTACCACTGAGCCATCAGGGAAGCCCTGGGAATTTATTAGCTTTTCTTTCTCAGAAATGTTTGTTACTTTCCCAAGAATGTCTCACAGTACGGAATTGAAAATATGCTTTAACAGCTGATAGTAGCAAGTTTAGCCACTGATGCTATTTTGTCTTAGCTACTCCTTTAGCCCACTTGTGAGCAGACCTAGGATGGCCTTCCCCTGGTTAAGGACACTGTGTGAGTTTCTCAGCTCTCTTAACTACTCTCCCTACCACCCACTTACTCATTTGGTTTCCAATTTTATGGCTTGCACTTAATCAGTAACCTAGGCCTGTGGTCTCCAAAGTGGAAGATGTATGGACCCCCAGGGGGTATGCGTGATGATCTATCTGAGGATGGGGAAAACATTAAAATTTATATTGCCTTTTTAATCTCAAAAAGGAAAAGGTTAAGCCAGACTAAAGTTTCATCTTTGGGTTGACATTGCCCTTCTCACTTGGATCTCTGGGTTAGACATATCATATGCCTCCATCAGCACCATGAAGGAAGAAGGAGTGTTTTACAGTTCAAAGTGGTTCTCAGCAGTGGCCTCACTTGTTTTTGCTTTCAGTCTATTGTAACACACTGTGGTCCGCCTGTTCAGGGAGAAGGTTATGGCTCATATAATCTTAAATAATAGAATCTTTTGAATAATATATAGGGAGAATGACCATGGAAATTTTTTGTAGCACCCAGAGGGTTCACGAGTTATCCTGAGAAAAAGATTTTAAAAGTTGTTGAACTTAGAGATTTTATATTCTTTTCTTTTAAGCAAAAACGAGTATTCCAAATTTGCTGACTTTTACTTGCTAAGTAGTTGGCAACAGTTTGATACCCAGAAGATATTATTTAAAAAGAAGAAGACTTAATCTATTCCTTCAAGGTGAATTTTAATGAGTGAAAAGTAACTGCTTTTTTAAAAAAAGTATATTTTAAAAATGGATACTGGAAAATGTTTCTTTTATGTGGTTCTGTTACTTTTGTCACCTAAGAAAAATCTCTGGTATCTGTATAACTTTTAAAACTCAAAAAATATTTCTATCCTCTTTAAAACTTTTCCAAATGAAGAATTTTAGTAAAATTTGACCCTATTTATTCAAAACACTAAGGTACCACATTTGCTAATTAGTATGTAGGCATAACTGATGAACATGAAGGAATATAGAAATTTGCTAGGGAACTCACAAAAACTCTTGAATAATTGGAGTATGAAATTAAAAAAAATGCTATTGTGATGATACATTAAGCACAGACAATGATGTCCTTTTTCTGTTTGGATCTACGTATCTTTGTGTTCTCTCTTTTTAACCAAGATATCCAGTAAAACCTAGTATTGAGATAATCTAAATTTAGAAGTAGTCCTTCAAATGGATATATTATAAGATTTTAAAGATTAAGAAATTGTGTTGTCATACTGCTCTCATTTAATAAATTTAGCTGAATAATACTTTTAAGGGAGATCAAAATTATTTTTGTGTCATTAATAAAAAGTCTGTTTTTATTGTGGTGTAGTTGATTTGCAATGTTATATTGGTTTTAGGTATACAACATCAGTTCAGTTCAGTTCAGTCGCTCAGTCATGTCTGACTCTTTGCGACCCCATGAATCGCAGCACGCCAGGCCTCCCTGTTCATCACCAACTCCCGGAGTTCACTCAGACTCATGTCCATTGAGTCCGTGATGCCATCCAGCCATCTCATCCTCGGTCGTCCTTTTCTCCTCCCGCCCCCAATCCCTCCCAGCATCAGATTCTTTTCCAATGAGTCAACTCTTCTCATGAGGTGGCCAAAATACTGGAGTTTCAGCTTTAGCATCAATTCCTTCCAAAGAAATCCCAGGGCTGATCTCCTTCAGAATGGACTGGTTGGATCTCCTTGCAGTCCAAGGGACCCTCAAGAGTCTTCTCCAACACCACAGTTCAAAAGCATCAATTCTTCGGCGCTCAGCTTTCTTCACAGTCCAACTCTCACATCCATACATGACCACAGGAAAAACCATAGCCTTGACTAGATGGACCTTTGTTGGCAAAGTAATGTCTCTGCTTTTGAACATACTATCTAGGTTGGTCATAACTTTTCTTCCAAGGAGTAAGCATCTTTTAATTTCATGGCTGCACTCACCATCTGCAGTGATTTTGGACCCCCCCAAAATAAAGTCTGACACTGTTTCCCCTGTTTCCCCGTCTATTTCCCATGAAGTGATGGGACCAGATGCCATGATCTTCGTTTTCTGACTGTTGAGATTTAAGCCAGCTTTTTCGCTCTCCTCTTTCACTTTCAAGAGGTTTTTTAGTTCCTCTTCACTTTCTGCCATAAGGGTGGTATCATCTGCATATCTGAGGTTATTGATATTTCTCCCGGCAATCTTGATTCCAGCTTGTGTTTCTTCCAGTCCAGCATTTCTCATGATGTACTCTGCATATAGGTTAAATAAGCAGGGTGACAATATACAGCCTTGACGTACTCCTTTTCCTATTTGGAACCAGTCTGTTGTTCCATGTCCAGTTCTAACTGTTGCTTCCTGACCTGCATACAGATTTCTCAAGAGGCAGGTCACAAAATTTTTATAAATTATATTCTAATTAATATTTTTATAAAATATTGGCTATATTCCCTGTGCTATACAGTATATCCATATAGATTATTTATTTTAAACACAGTAGTTTGTACCTCTTAATCCCTTGCCCCTATTTTGCCCCTCCCTCCTAAAGTTTAATTTTATTTTTTAAATATTTATTTATTTATTTGGCTGTACCAGGTCTCCCTGTGGCATGCGAACTCCTAGTTGCGGCATGTGAAATTCAGTCCCTGACCAGGGATTGAACCTGGGCCTCTGGCACTGGGAGCACAGAGTCTTAGCCACTGGACTACCAGGGAAGTTCCTAAAGTTTCATTTTAAATATGACTGATTTTATCTTTTCTTGTCTTTTTAAAATTAATATTTTTGTGTACATTTATATTATGACGTATGCAATACTTGAGTATAGTTGTGTATATATATAATAATTGTCAGTTCAGTTCAGTTCAGTCGCTCAGTCGTGTCTGACTCTTTGCGACCCCATGAATCGCAGCACGCCAGGCCTCCCTGTCCATCACCAACTCCCGGAGTTCACTCAAACTCATGTCCATCGAGTCGGTGATGCCATCCAGCCATCTCATCCTCTGTCGTCTCCTTCTCCTCCTGCCCCCAACCCCCCTAGCATCAGGGTCTTTTCCAATGAGTCAACTCTTCGCATGAAGTGGCCAAAGTATTGGAGTTTTTGTAGTACGTATCTATAATTTGGAGATAAATTTAAATTAACTTTTTTGGGGACTATGTATCTTTTTAAACCTGATTGTGTTAAAAACTGGGAGGCTGCTGAACTAGACTACCCATTTGCACCAGATACTTGATAGTGAATATAACTGAATTGTCTAGCTCTATCAAGAGCCTGGTTGAAATAACTGATGTTAGGTAAGAGATATGTTACCCACTCTCACCTCCTCTACTCCTATAGATATTATGTGTTGTCTGTTGGCTCAAAGTAGACCACTGAAAGGCTACATATCTAGGAGGCCTGCTGCTGCTGCTGCTGCTAAGTCGCTTCAGTCGTGTCCGACTCTGTGCGACCCCATAGACCGCAGCCCGCCAGGCTCCTCTGTTCCTGGGATTCTCCAGGCAAGAACACTGGAGTGGGTTGCCATTTCCTTCTCCAATGCATGCATGCATGTTAAGTCACTTCAATTGTGTCAGACTCTGTGTGACCTTATGGACAGCAGCCCACCAGGCTCCTCTGTCCACAGGATTCTCTAGGCAAGAATACTGGAGTGGGTTGCCATTTCCTTCTCCAATCTAGGTCTAAGGTGGGTTAAGACAAAAGAGTAGAAGATGAAAGGTATTAGAGAATGAATGTGGGTCACTAATCAGAGAGGGTTTTCCCAGTAGCTCAGCAGTAAAGAATCTGCCTGCAATGCAGGAGATGTGGGTTTGATCCCTGGGTAAGGGAGATTCCCTGGAGGAGGGCATGGCAACCCCCTCCAGTATTCTTGCTGGGAGAATCCCATGGACAGAGGAGCCTAGTGGGCTGCAGTCTATAGGCAATGAGTCAGATACAGCTCAGCAACTGAATACACACACACACACACACACACAGAGAGACAACCAGAGAGGGAGAAATGTACCAAGGTATGGTGAAATTGAAATCTTCTGACATTCTCCATTTCCAGCTTGACCTGCCTTTAGTCCTTAGAAAGGTCATCCCAAGATAATATTCTATAGCACTTCTCATTCTCCTTGTGAACCTGCCTCCAGTTCACACAAAACATACAAGACCATAAGGAGGAGTGAGAAGTGCTGAGTGCTATTATCCGGTATTGTTCCTTAATTGTTTTATGCATGTAAGCCCTGGATAATGGAGTAGTAGTTAAAAGCAAGAACATCAGACAGGCCTTAATTTGAATCTTGATTCCATGGTTTGCTTGCCGACTTTATGACTTAGGGCAAATAATTTAACCAATCTTTTGGTTAATTTTTTTTTTAAATCTTAGTTCCCTCATCCACCAAATGAAGATACAGTTGTCCTTTGTTATCCATGGGGGATTGGTGCCAGGACCTCTGTGGATACCATAATGTGCAGATGTTCATATCCCTTGTATAAAATGGTGTAGTATTTGCATATAAGCTATGTACATTCTCCCCTGTACTTTAAATCAGCTCTAGATTACTTCTAATACCTAATACAATGTAAATGCTAAGTAAATAGTTATGAATATAATTTAAATGCTATGTAAATAGTTGTTGATGCACAGCAAATTCAAGTTTGGCTTTTTGGAGCTTTCTGGAACTTTTTTCCTGTGAATACTTTGACCCGTAGTTGGTTGAATCTGTAGATATGAAAGCTGCAGATTCAGAGGGCCGACTGTACTAAACCTGCCTTACATGGTGGTTGAGAGGATTAAATTCATGTAAATTCATAGAAAGCATTTAGTAATGAACCTGGCACAGAGCAGGTACTCAAGAGCAACAGTATTATCTTCCAGGTTGTTACCTCCTGATGGTTTTTGGAACCATGTAGATACTCTATGCTTCTTTCCTATGCCCACAGTGCCTAACACAGAGATCAGTGTATACTAGGTGCTCAGTTAGTACTTGTGGAACTGAACAGAGTTAGTGGGAAAGCTGTATCAGCAACAAGGTTGATTAGGAATCTAGTGCAAGCTGAGGTTAGACACTTTTGATCAATTTACCTCCTTCCACCTGCTAAAATGACTTCTTTTGGAACATCATTCTGAAGCTTTCTAATCTCAGATCTTGATGCAGCATTTCTTTTCCTATATTTATACAAGTTTCATTGTCTAGGGGAAAAACCCAAATCTTCCCTTTTTCATCAGTGGTATTACTTTTTATTTGTAAAGTTTGAAATACTTGGGTCTTTCCTCTCCTTCGACCTAATAGGCCAGTGCTAGCAATATGATGATGCTTATCTCTGCATAAACACCACCATTCAAAAATGACTCTTCCCTGTTTGCCAGTGAAGCCCAAACTCCTGAATCTGGCACTGAAGGCCTGACTTTTACCTTGGCCCCATCTGACCTACTCAAATCTATTTCCTACCATGCCTGGTGCTCCAGCCAGATGGGTCTTACCACTGGGCTCTAATTGGGCAGAGTCCCAATTCTTATCTTTTCCTTTTGCCACATTAAGATCTCCCATTCCCAAATGTGACACTCTGACTGCTCAATACCCACTGAGTTCTTCTACAATGCTCACTAGTATACTTCTCAGAGTCTTAGCTATCTAAGTGTTATATGTTATATTTTTGTTTCCCACAAGTGAGATTTGACCCTCTGCTCCCGAAGGCAAGGAGAGTTATCACCCACAGGGCCATGTATTCTGCAGAGCACACAGTAATGATTAAGATGAAAAAACCACAAAAGTGCTTTGTAAACCTAAATATATGGTATTATAAAAATTCATTTACACATATAATAATTGTTTACTGAACACCTGCTGTGCTGGATAACTAGGCTAGATCTAAGGACCATGTAAATATTGCTTAGGGACTCTTAAAGATTCCTGGGGATGGAAATTTGGTAAAAGAATAGATTTTCTGTAGTGAGGTGGGATAATGCTTAGATTTGGTCATTAAAAGGTTGTGTGATGTCACAGATCAGTGAAATCAGACATAATTAGGTTGTAAATGTACTAACACAGTTGAAAAAAGTATGCCTCCATCAGAAGGGATTTGTTAGTATCTGTTACTCACTATTACATATTAGTGCCTAGAACATGGAGTCTGGCACACAGAAGGCTCTTAATGAACATTGTTGAATGACTAAAGGTTACCCTGCATTTACTGAGAAAATAAGCCTCTTGGGATCATAAGCCTGAAGGTTAGACAACGGTAAGTTCACTAAGTTGCTATTGCCCTGAAAGACACCCATACATGTTGCTGAAAAGCCCCCAAATGGTCCTTTTCTATTAAAATTTTTTTACAAAAATATTTTTTAACTTTTTGGCTGCCCTGCATCTTTGTTGCTAAGTGCCAAGATCTTTGTTGTGGTTCATGGACTTAGTTGTAGCATGCAGGCCTAGTTGACCCCATGGCATGTGGGATCTAGTCCCACAACCAGGGATTGAACTCATGTCTCCTGCATTGGAAGGCAGATATTTAACCACTGGGCCACTGGGGAAGTCCCATCCTTTTCTATTTGAAACTTCCTTAAAAGCACCTTTTGGCAACCATAACACCTTTTCCTCTCACCTGCAAGCTAATAACTTGATGTATTTTTCATACTTAATTCAAACACTGGATCTTAGTTCATCTTCTTTTCCATATCTGGCCTACATTCACTGTGTTACATTTTGTAAGTACCACCCTGAAACAACCTACATTAGTCAGTCTGTATCTCTTACTTGTGGTATTTGACACTCGAATTTTCAGTTGGCCACCTTCTTCACTTTTAGCAACCTCATAGTAAACCACACCAAAATATGAGAAAACAGTTGATCATTCTGTCACCTAAGAAGGCGCATAATTTAGGAGTCATTTTAAAATACATGTAAAAACTTGAGCCCAAGATGAGCTTGAGGGCAAATTACTTTTGCTGCTCTTGCTACTCAGTCATGGGAGGGAAAATTCCCCAAAGGGTTTGATCATTTTCATTCCACTGCTCAGAGCCAAATCTGAGTTCAAAAAAACACTGCTGCATAGGTTCCCCAAAGAACAAGACAGGGAGACAAAATCTGAAAGAGCACAGTGGGTTTTAGGGGAGAACTTCCAGAACTTCTTTGCAAATAAAGGCTACATGTGATAAAAATACTGTTTTCCAGCCATTGCCTCTGTGTTCTCTCTCTCATATTAAATGGCAACAGAGGCCAAACACCATTTGCTTCTCTGTTCTTTCTTGACCTATTTTTGGTACTATTTCCTTCGCTTCAGTCTTTTAAGTTGCTGTCCTTTAGTGGAAAGAGTGTGAAAGCCAGCATGGGGTGAGGATTGACATCTTGCGGGTGAGAGGATGCACTTATCAGGTTGTATCAGTCTTGTTCCTGTGACTAACTCTGGGACCAAGCATTGAGGCCTTCGTTCTGCTTGGATTGCTCTTCCCTTGGCTCTTGGCATCTTGAACTCCTAGTTCTTCACTCCTCAGGTTATATGTATGTTACTTCTTCAAAAAGACCAGACCCTGACCAGCCCATCTACTGGAGCTGGCCTCTCCCCAGCCTATTCAGTCTCTGTATCGTATTCCTATAATTTCTTTCAAAGCAATTTATTGCAATCTGAAATAATCTAGTTTATGACTTGTTTTTCCCCTCTTCCCTCCTCACTAGACTATAAGCTCTATGCAGACAGGGACCATGTCTGTCATGTTGAGCTGTTGTAGATAACCAATGTTTAGCACAGTGCCTGGTGCATACTAGGTGATCAGGAGCTATTTTTTGTTCAGTGAATGAATGAGGACAGAAGGCACACTCTTTCTTCCTGGAGTGTACAGCCACAGAACAAATTCTGCTAAGATTTGTCAAGCTCAGTGACCTCTATCCACATTTGCTGATTCATGTGGGTACAAATGATATAATCAAGAAACTGAGCTGGCTTGTTACTGATTCTGAAGTCAAATGTGAAACTTGAATGGCTTGGGAGTTACAGGTAGCAGAGAATAGATAATATAGAAAATGAACAGTTGACCACATTCATAATGTTGAGCAGGATACAATTTTCTGGACTGTGCCTCATGGCAGAACAATGAGTTTCTGGTTGAGGAGGAAATGTGTCTTTTGAAGACAGAAAAAGAAAAACCAACTTTGTTTCAGAGACTTCAAACCTTAACAGTGTAGCATTGTCAGATTTAACAAAATCAAACAAACAAGAAACCTAGGATGGCTAGTTAAATTTCAATTTCAGATAAACAATGATTACATTTTAAATGTAAGTATGTGCCATGCAATATTTGGTGTCCTATATTTTATGTGGCAACCCTACAAGAGTGATTTTATCCAGTTCTCATTACTCTATCATTTTCACAAGAAGATTACATGAACTTTATTAGATGCCTTGCTGACCTTTGGATATAATGTTCCTGTGGCAACATTTCCCCAAACACGTTCCACGAAACCATAGGGTCTCACAAGATGTGAATATACCTTGATAAATGGTCAAATATGTTTGCAGAATAAACTACCTTCTTTCTTAGAGAGTCATAGAGCACATTAGGATATTAAAGGTGCTGAGAAGTCTTACAGGAAAAACATGCATGGAATCTGCTTCCATTTTAAGGTTCCGGGCTCTCTAGTAGAATTTTTTCTCCATGAGAGTCCCATCCTTATGTCATGTGACCAGCTTTGCAGAGAGTTCTGGCTCTGTCTGGGCCAGGTTTATACTTGCTGACTTTATCTTTCCTTATGGATACAAAGAACACTGCAACCTGAGACCTGGGCCCTGAAGAAAAAATTGTAGTCTGGCTTAGGTTCTCACTGCTATCCTCAGTTGTGTGAGCAAGCCAAGGCTGTTCTGGAGCCTTCTGAAGTTGTGTGGTCCTGCCTGTGTATGTGCCCAGCTTAGATGAAACCCTGGAATGGGAATCATTCACCGCTTTAGACATATTTTGTTGTCATGGTTTTTAAAATAGAGTATAACAGTCTTCGTGTGGAAAAAACTAGTTTATCATTGGAATTAATTTGTGCATAATTTTCTAGGTAAAGTCAAGAATGCATCTTCTTCAAAGGTAAACTTAATGACATTTGTTTTATAAATACCATCATTCCTCACTGTCAGTCCTCTGTAAATGCTCTAGTCTCTGACGTTCAATAGAGCAATAAAGAAATCAAACATGCCTACCTAACCTTTATGAAAATATTTAAAATTATGATTTAATTTTTAATCTCCTATGGCAGCAGTAAAACAAATGATATAAATCTCAACAGGACCAACTGCCTGCCTTGCAATAACACTTCGGGTATGGCCTAGACAGTCAAGATTTTCTCTTAATCATAAATGAATGTGGCATGGGCTAGGAAAAGGCGGTTGGTAGATGTTAACGTGCATTTCCTGGGGGCCTTATATATAATTGTCTTTCACAGTGGGTGGAGAGCGGAGAGGAGGTTTTGACATGTCCTGTGTTAACAGTTTGGGTTTTCAAATAATGTCTTGTTCTTTCTTGCCACTGAACTTCTCTTTCTTGCCATTAAATAAACAAATACCAAAAAACTCAAAACATGCAAAACAACCACCACAAGAAGAAGGCAGGGAAAAACATGGCTTTTCTGTTTAAAAGAAATGAAAGAATCACTCAGTCTAAAACGATGGGATTTAAGGTTTATAGAGTCCATTAACCCACTCCAGTACTCTTGCCTGGAAAATCCCATGGACAGAGGAACCTGGGTGTCTGCAGTCCATGGGGTCGCACAGAGTCAGACACGACTGAAGTGACTCAGTAGCAGCATGAAATCTCTTACACAAGTGACTAAGGCATGGGAATGGGTAAACTGAGGGATGCCAAATTAAAGAAGTTGGTTTGTTGTGTTGAAATAATACTAATACAATATATGGTAGATGTAGTAACTAGTTTCTCAATGTTTCCACAATTTAAAAAGCTAGAATCTAAAACCTCAGACCCTTAAGAATCTACTTTGTTAGCTTTACAACATCTTATATATAATATCAATAGATATCACATAAATGAATGGTTATATGAAGTTCAAGTTGTGAATACTTTGAGGCAGGCCAGAGTCGGGCTCATATACGGGTGTTCAGTACATGTATGTTGCCCATGAATGTCTTCTACATAACTGCAGTTTCAAGACAGTCAAAGTGATCAGCTCTATGAACAGTTGTCTATCCTACTAAATCTCTCTGGAACCTCTGGCAATGCTGCTGATCTCTTAGAATAAGTTGACAGGGTTTCTCATCCTTGGCATTGTTGATATTCTGGGTCAGATAATTCTCTATTTTGGGTCCTGTCCTTTGAATTGTAGAATGTGTAACAGCATTTCTGGCCACTACCCACTAGATGCTACTAGTGCACTCCTAGTTGTGACAACCAGAAATAACTGCAGATGCTATCAGAGGTCCTCGGGGGGCTAAAGGGATGGTTTGAAATTGCCCCAACTTGAAAACTCCTGGGTTAGAAGATGGTAAAGGTTCAGGTTTCCATAAGTTGACTCTAGTTCCCTACAGATCACATGGTTCTGCTGTACTCACTTTGACAGACAGGATCCAAAGACTTTCACGATTGCAAGAGGAGGAGGCTCAAGATGAGAGGCCAGCCCAAAAGTCCATGAAATGGATAAATGGATAAACAAAATGTGATACATCCATACGATGAAATAGTATTTATCCTTATGAAGAATGAAGTACTGATACCTGCTGCACTGTAGATGAATCTTTTTTATAATTTATTTTTTTATTGAAGGATAATTGCTTTACAACACTGTGGATGAATCTTGAAAACATGATGCTAAGTGAAAGAAGCCAGACACAAAGTCACATACTGTGTGATTCCATTTATATAAAATATCCAGAATAGACAGATCCATAGCGACAGAAGGCAGCTTGGTGGTTGCCAGAGGCTGGGAGAGGGGAGATGAGGAAAACTGCCTAATGGATACAGGCTTTCTTTCTGGACTCAGGGAAATGTTTTAGAACTACATAAAGAAGGTAGCTGACAACACTGTGAATATACTATATGTCACTGAAATGGCAAGTTTTATATTGTATGAATTTCAATTCAGT
Source organism: Oryx dammah (assembly GCF_014754425.2). NCBI lineage: Eukaryota > Metazoa > Chordata > Mammalia > Artiodactyla > Bovidae > Oryx > Oryx dammah. The sequence continues at coordinate 31,537,466 of NW_024070207.1, read as the reverse complement.
AAGTTAAAAGGAGAAAAAAAAAGGTCAAACAGACCCAACAGAGGCCCCACCAAGGGAGAAGGGAGCAGGCTGGGGAAGTAGAACTGCCCAGGTTTAAAAACTGTTTCATAGAGAGTGAGAAAGTGGTTGCCAGGGGCTGTGAGGTAGGGAAATAGGCAGAGATTGGTAAAAGAGTATGAATAAGGTCTGAAGATCTAATGTAAAACATGGTGCCTATAGTTGACAACATTGTATTGTATAGTTGAAATTTGCTAAAAGAGTAGAACTTTATATATGTGTGTGTATATATATCACACATATATAGTGATGGATGTTTAACTAGATGGGAGGAATCCTTTCACAATGTACATGTATATCAAGCCGTCAAGATGAACACTTTAAATATCTTACAATTGTATTTGTCAATTACACTTCAATAAAGCTGAAAAAATAAAATACAACCTTGATAACTTTTCTCTTTCATGACACATTTCTTAAAGGGAACTATGAGAATGTGTGGGTGTAGAGGGACAGGGAGAAATATGCCTATGAAGAAAAAAACACTGGTTGGAGGGACTTTGAAATGAAATGTATTTTGAGTGATCTCTAATTCCATGCTGGGAGTCTAGGTGGCTCTTTCAGCTCTTTCTGGAGAAAAAAAGAAGCTTTGGAGCACATCCTTTCCATTAGTATTAGATCAAGTTATTTTATATAAATAAGAAAAAGAAAGGCAAATGGGGGCTTTATGCTTTGGGCATGCTATTATATTTTTCTCTTTCAGATGCCATCTGTCTTCCCAGCAGATTCAGGAGTTAGAGAGAGAGGTGAGGTAGAATTTTACGTATACAGAATCACAAACATGTATATTTGATCCATTGCTGCTTCTCAGACTTCCTCTTTCTTTGTTTTTCCCAGTAGTATTAAAAAGTATTGACTTCATATCAGATCTAGAAAAAGTTGGAGGGAGGAGTGCACTGACTGGAAAAAAAAATCACCTGATGAAAATATTATTCCTTCTATGTAAGGAGATCCAAAATTGAATATAGATAAACATCATTTATTGTTTGATTTAAACATCCCATTTCGCTGGTAAATTGTGTGAGGTTTGTTATTCTAGTGATGGATATCTATTAGGAATAAAGACCCAGTGACTGGTTTTGCCTTTGTTTTTTAATTTAAATTTATTTATTTTAATTGGAGGCTAATTACTTTACAGTATTGTATTGGTTTTGCCATACATCAACATGAATCTTCCACGGGTGTACACGTGTTCCCAATCCTGAACCCCCCTCCCACCTCCGTCCCCATACCATCCCTCTGGGTCATCCCAGTACACCAGCCCCAAGCATCCAGTATCATGCATCAAACCTGGACTGCCGATTCGTTTCATATATGATATTATACATGTTTCAATGCCATTCTCATGATTTTGCCTTTTTTTAATTCTGAGAAAGAGGTCTCAAAGATTTCTGGCAAATTTCCTAGAGCAAAGCACTGGCTCCTTTTGAGAGGAAGGTTGGTTTTTTTGGGCTGATCATCTGGGACACTCCACCTTGCTGAAGACTGCCTGCCCTGCTCTAGAGACTTCACTTGGCTGTAATATGTGGCCACCAGAGATGGACCCTCTTGCACTAGACCAGAGATCAGGGTATTAGGCCCTAAGCAAGGAACTTTCCATCCAAGCAAACAGTAGGTATTGTGAGGGCATGGTAGAAGCCTAAGTAAAGTTCTGACAGGGTTTCTTGTCCCTGAGAGAAGATAAGCCCCCTCTGTTTTCAGCACCTTTGGGGGTGTCAGAGGCTTTAACAGTTGACAGAGAGGCAGGGCCTAGAAGGGAGAGGGCCAGACCTTCCAACTCTTCTCCAGTTCCAGGAAAATAATAAGAATGATTGATTTTTCAGGAAGGGAGCCATGTGCAAAAGAGGGCTCCTGGACCCCAGAAGAAGGCATGGGGAGGTGAGAGGAAGCAGATGTTTGAATAATAGCAAAGGGACCCAGGAGGCCGTTATGCTGTGTCAATGATGTAATGCTCAATTGAAACGACTCCTAACTAGAGATGTGCGAGCTGTCCCTTGCCCTGGGAGTAAAGACTGTTCCCATGCAGGTGCGTGTTCCTAAGTCCCAGACAGCAAGTCACAAATAAACTTGTGCGTGCTCCAACCTGTGCATGTCATTTTGGCCCAGTTTGGGTCTTAATGCCTGAATGATGATTACTCTGGGGACAGAGATGAGAAAAGCTTTGCAATGTGATTCAGGAAGAGCCAGTGAATCAGGGCCAGAGAGTTTTCTAGCTCTTCCAGTCTTAGGTTTTCTTACCCTGCTTTCCTTGAACTGAAGCCCCCTTTTGATAAAAAGAATCCGAACTTTTCTTATCTGTGGATTTCTCCTAGAAATCCCATGATGGTACACAGATTATCCCTAAGGGCTGGACTACACTCTATTTTACACCAACTAGTATATGGCCAGAACTGGCAGATGCCATGAAAGAAAAAGAGAAACGACCAAGTACAAAACCTATCATTTTTGTTCTCTTGCCCATCTCTACAGACTCATACCACTCTCCCCCCACTTATTATGCTCTTATCTCCCTGGCTTTTTATCCGTTTCTAGAACACTCTAGGCCTTCTCTCAGTAGCAGGATTTGCTACTAGCTTTTTTCTCTGCTTAGATATCTCTTCCCTCAGATCCTTGATGGCTGGCTCCTACTCATTCTTCAGTTTGCAGGGCCTTGCCAGTGCCTAGTACATACTTGGCACCAAGGAAACACTGATTGGGAGCAGACTGTAGTGGGGCCACTGTGTTTCTTTTGGCCTGATGATAGGAAGGGGCTGCAGAGAGTGGGTGGAGGGGTCAGGATTGGGGGTGTGGATGAAGACAAAGATGGGGATGTGAGGCAGTTTGTAGCTAGAAGGAAAAAGTGGGAAGTAAAGTGAGCAAGGGAAGGGCAGTGGGTGATCCTTGGTTTAACCTGTTATCCAAGGGTGGAGCTCTAGTACTGGGAATTCACTGATAGGTGCCGCTGTAACCTGAACCAAGGAGGAAAACACGTGGTCAGAGTCACTCATTGACTTAATCTAAGTAAAGAATCTGCCTGCAATGCAGGAGACCTGGGTTCGATCCCTGCGTTGGGAAGATCCCCTGGAGAAGGGAAAGGCTACCCACTCCAGTATTCTGGCCTGGAGAGTTCCATGGACTGTACAGTCCATGGGGTTGCAAAGAGTCGCCCATGACTGAGTGACTTTCACTTCACTTCACTTCAAGAAAGCCTAACAGTAGCCCCTGGGATTGCTAGGGAGAATTTCATTTACATTTTTAATTAAGGGCCTGATTATTGAATTGTCAGCTCTTCTTGGCTGATCTCCATCTTTGAGAGATCTTTTTCCAAACTCTTTCTCAGTCATGGCTGGAATAAGTGTCCTTCCTCTGCATACTCACAGTACTCTGTGCTCCTCTCCATCAAGACGTTGATGTCAGTGTATGGTGCTGGCTATGAGCTTGGTGAAGGGAGGGTCCACATCACTAGCAGATGCCTGGCAAGCGTTATGGATTTGTTGTTGGAGGAATGAATGAAACATTTTCTGACCTTCAGTATAGTTGCCCCTATAGTGTATGTGTGTGCGTGTGCACACACATATTTGTACACACTCAACTATATTCACCCAGTTGCTCAATTATTCCTACAACAAACTTTTTTCTTTCTTAAGCAATGACTCTATCAAGACTTCTACTAGGCACTGGGGCTACAGAGGCAGATATGGAGGAGACAGATAAGCTAACAACTTATCACAGTGCAGTGTGGTGAGCACTAAGAGACGGAAAGTAAAAGGTACTCTGGGGGCACAGACAGGGGACTAAAAAGCATTCCAGGTGGATGAAATGGCATGTGCAAAGGCCTAGAAGAAAGATAGTGTGGAACAATTGAAAAAAAAAATGTTTGGCTGGAGTAGACAGTAAGTCTATTGTTTCTAGATCTGCCACCAGCCAGAACTTGTGGCCTTGGAAACTGTATCTTTTGGGTGTGTGAGACAAGTCCTCTGACCACTAGGCCCAGAGACCACATCCTCAAAGATCTCACAGAGATGAAATGTACCTGCCTTTCACCCCATCCAAAACACCAAAACAAATCACCTCACCATAAACAAAGTAAAAAGACAAGTATTCGTTTCCAGAGTATATCGAGAACTATAAATCAAGAACAAAAAGGCAAGCAACCCAATAGAAAAATAGGCAAATGAAAGGGAATTCAGGAGTAGAAAACACAAATGGCCCATAAATATGAGAAAAAATGCTCAACCTCACTAGTGATCAAGGAAATGAAAATTAAACACAATGAGATGTCATTGTATACCCATCAGACTGACAAAAATTGAAGTCTGACAGTACTTATTATGGCTGAAATGTGGAACAAAGAGAATTTGCATTCACTCCTGTTGAGTAAAAGCATAAATTGGTTGAGAGAATTTGACAATATATAGTAAACTTGACAGGTGCCTCAATGATAAAGATTCTACCTGCCAATACACGAGATGCAAGAGACATGGCTTTGATTCCTGGGTTGCAAAAATCCCCTGGAATAGGAAATGGCAACCCACTCCAGTATTCTTGCCTGGGAAATCCCATGGACAGAGGAGACAGGCTACAGTCCATAGGGTCGCAAAGAGTCGGACGCATATGTAACTTGACACTGTGCACATAACCTAGCAATTAATTATACTTCTAGGCAAGTATCTAAATAATTCATGTACACATGGACAAAAACCATTCATTTTTGCATTGTTTCTAATGATAAAAAATTGGAAACAACCTAGATGTCCAGATGTCCATTAATAGAAATATGGATAGATAAAATAAGGTATATTCATATATAGACCAAATAGAAGAAGAAAGGAATGATCTAGATCCATTTACAACAAAATGTTGTATGAGAAAAGCAAGTTGTGGTATCTATGTATTTTAAAACATACCCAAAGTATATTCTGTTGTTTATGGATGTATTTAAAATAGAGAAGATGTTCTGGAATAACATACACCAAATTTATGATGGCCATTGCCTCTGAAGAGGGGGATAGATAATAGGATTGGGAGTGGGAATCCAAGACAAGCTGAATTTACCTGTAAAGGCTTTCTTTCTTTTATATATAAGCAGTAGTATTCTGATAAATGTTTAACAACTGGCTCTCCAGGAATAAAAACCAAACAAACATGATTCATAGTGTTTGTAGATTTCTGTGGTATAATACTCCCACCAAAGATTTAGCAATCAGCTCTCAAAACTCCCCAAAATTTAACAAACAGCTCTTGAGAAAACATTATGAACTGGCTGCAGTGCAACATTCTGTGTGTGAGAACTTGAACCGTTGATGACAATATTAACAATCCTCAGTTTTGTATAATGAAGATATATGTATTTTTATGTTGTCTTCTGAAGTTTTAAGTACATTTTAAATTTCTTAAAAAAAAAACAATCCTTTAAGAATCTAAATAGAAATACATGACAGTTTAAATTATAACTGAAAGTAGAATGAAGCACGGCTTTGTCCTAGATGTCCTTCTCAACATCTTCCATTTAAATAACTTGATAATTGAATATACTGAATAAACACATAGTAAGTCAAGCATCTTCTTCTCTTTGGTGACATAGTTTTATGAACCAGAAGGAGCATTCAGATACAGCAAACTTTAGAATCAAATTTATAAAAGAAATTTGTAAGAACCCCCTTCTCCCCAGCAAACTGAATAGAATGGTATAAATAATTCCCAAGTATCTTTACAGGGCCTGACACTTTGTTGACATGCTGTCAGAATATGTCTTATTCCATGGATGCACCGTAAAAACAATTGATAAATTATTTGGACAATATACTTTTTAATGAGCTTTAAAATCTTAGAGAAGTGATGATATATTATCCTATTATATATATATGCTATGATGGCTTTCTGTTACCACAACTGAAGGAGGCTCAACTATTAGTGTGGAAGGAACAGAGCAGTTAAATGTAATCAATAACAGTGCCTTGGTTTCCCATTTGCCTGCTTTTTAGTGAGTACCTGGAATGAATCTAGTTCCTATGGCTTTAAAGCAGTTGTGAGTTAATCAGGCGTGCACTTCACTGGAGCATACACAATGAGGAAACTGTTCTTTCCTTAGTAATTGAATCTTGCCTTTGATTTCTGGAGATCAAAATGGGAAACTAGGAATCCAGAAAGAAATGCCTCAGAGTGCCTGCTTTCTTCTTCTTTTATCAACCATTTATAAAATAATCCATTTTAGAAATTATATTCAGGAATTAATTCTATAAGTTATATGATATCTACATTACCAAATAGATTTATACTTATAAAATTAATACTTCACAAATTCTGCTTATAATATTACAAATCAAATTTATTAAAAATCACAAATTAATTTAGAAAATAATTTAGGAATAAATATGGATTTATAAAATATATTTTATCAATAATTTATGTATAGATTTATAATATATATGAATTTTCTAGGTTTCTAAATAAATTTGTAATTTACAAATAACATTGGAATAAAATAAATATTAATAAAGGACATTTGTGCTTTAGAATTATATATAAAGAGAATTATTACTTGCTATAACTGCATATAATAAAAAGTTCTGTAACATTAAATATTGTGTAAAATCGAACACTGTAAGTAAAATCCACTCATGGAGGCACCGCACATAGGTTGTGTGTTCTTGACCATTTGTAGCTTATACATGCTTTTTAGACAGATGATCCTTCAATAGATCCAGATTCATTATAAGCAAAGATTTACTCACATTCCTGATTGACTGGGAGTTCAGTCCTTGCTTAGAACATGTCATTGAAGAAGTTGAATTTTCTCATCTTTAGGGCAGCTTCCTAATCTTCAAGCTGGATAAGGCAGTGGGAATTGTTTCTAACACATTAGTTTGGACTATACCACTTATTTTCCATGTGATTTTTTTAATTAAAAATACTTTATTTCTTGGAAAGACATACCATGCTCTTGGATTGAAAGAATTTATATTGTTAAAATGGCCATACTACCCAAAGAAATATACAGAGTTATTGAGATCCCTGTCAAATTACCCATGATATTTTTCACAGAGCTAGAATAAATAATCTTAAAATTAATATGGAAACATTAAAGACCCAGAATTGCCAAAGCAATCCTGAGAAAAATGAACAAAACAGGAGACATAACCCTCCCAGATGTCAGACAATACTACAAAGCTACAGTAATCACCACAGCATGGTATTGGCAAAAAAAAAAAAAAAAAAAAAAAACCCACCAAACCAAAAACCAGACATATGGATCAATGGAACAGAAGAGAGAGTCCAGAAATAAACCCATACATCTACAATCTTTGACAAAGGAGGCAAGAATATTCAATGGAGAAAGAAGTCTCTTCAGCAAATGGTTTTGGGAAAACTGGACAGCTATTAATACATCTAAAATAAATGAAGCTAGAACACACCCTTACACTGTACACAAAAACAAATGTGAAATTGCTTAAAGACTAAACATAAGACAGGATACTATAAAACTCCTAGAAGAGAACACAGGCTAAACATTCTCTGACATAAATTATAACAATGCTTTTTTAGGTCAGTTTCCCAAGGCAATAGAAATAAAAGCAAAAATAAACACATGGGACCTAATGAAATGTATAAGCTTTTGCACAGCAAGGAAACCATAAGCAAAGCGAAAAGACAACCTGTGGATTGGGAGAAAATATTTGCAAATGATGTGACTGACAAGGGCTTACTTCCAAAAATACACAAGCACCTCACACAACTCAATAACAGCAATAAAAAAAAAACCCCACACCAAATAACCTGGGAATTCCCTGGTGGTCCATTGGTTAGGGGCTCAGGTTTGAGTCCTTGTTGGGGAGCTAAGATTCCACAAGGTGCACAGCATAGCAACAAAACAAAACACAAAACAGTCAAAAATGGACAGAAGACCTAAATAGACCTTTCTCCAAAGAAGACATACAGATGGTCAAAAGGCATATGAAAAGATGCTCATTATCACTAACTATTAGAAAATGCAAATCAAAACTCCAATGTGGTATCACTTCACATTAGTCAGAATGGCCATCATTTAAGTCTACAAGTAACAAATGCTGGTGAGGGTGTGGAGTAAAGAGAACCCTCCTACACTATTTGTGGGAATGTAAATTGGTGTAACCCACCATGGAAAACAGTATGGAGGTTCTCTAAAAAACTAAAAATAGAACTACCATATGATCCAGCAGTTCCACTCCTGGGCATTTCTCCCTGAGAAAACTCTAATGCTAAAACATTCATGTATCCTGATGTTCATAGCAGCAGTATTTACAATAGCCAAGACATGGAAGCAAACTAAATGTCCATTAGATAGATAGATAGCTCAATAGATAGAAAAGATGTGGTATATACATATAATGGAATATTACTCAGCCACAAAAAGAATGAAATTATGCTATTTGCAACAATATGAATGGACCTAGAGAATATAGTACTAAGTGAAGTCAGACAGATTAAAAATACTTGTGATATCACTTGTATGTGGAATATGATACAAATGAACTTATTTATAAAACAGAAACAGCCTCACAGACATAGAAAACAAACTTATGGTTACCAAAGGGGAGAGAGGGGATGGAGGGATAAATTAGAAGTCTGGGATTAACAGATACAAACTACTATATATAAAATAGATAAATAATAAGGTTCTACTATATAGCAGAGGGAAGTATATTCAATATCTTATAATAACCTATAATGGAAAAGAATAGATACATATATATATATATACACATACAGAACTGAATTATTTTGCTGTATACCTGAAACTAACATAATGTTGTATATCAACTACACTTGAATAAATATTAAAAAATATTCTTAAAGCTTTATTTATTTTTACCTTGTGGAATCTTAGTTCCCCATCCAGGGATTGAACCCAGGCCCTGGCAGTGAAAGTACCAGGTCCTAACCACTGGACCACCAGGGAATTCCCTAAGTTTTGTTTTTTTTTTTAAAGAAATGAACTCTTAAATACATTTGGAATTCATTTTGGTATAAAGTTTGAAGAAAGTTCTCACTTTATTTTGTTTTTCTAATAGTTAAATAATTTTTCCTTTATCAACTTGATTGAAATTGCCTTATAGCCATAACTTAGTGAAGAATTGACATCTTTATGATTATCAGCCTTATGTTTATTATCTAGGCCTTTTGTATGTCTCTCCATTTATTCAGCTTTTTTTCTTTTTATCTTTTATTTTATTCATGTAGTTTTCTTCCAAGAGATCTTGCTTGCATACTTGTAAGTGAGATTATTTCTAGTTATTTCATATAGTATAAGGTGAATGGAATTTCTTCCTCCCATTATATTTTATTATTGGTTATTACTGTTAAATGAGAAGGGTACTGATATTGTGTATTTATTTGGTATACTGCCACTTATTCTGTTAGATTTTCAGTTGATTGACTCTCTTGGCATTTCTAGGAAGACAACATATAATTTGGAAAAATTATGATTGTGTATCTTATTTAATAATTATGTTTCTAAATAATTTCATGCTTTACTAAGTGCAATTTTAGAAAATGTACACAATGCTGATTGTAGGGGAAATCCTTGCTTTGTCCCTGATTTTAAAGAAAATGCTTCTAGTGTTCTACCCTTAAGTAAGATTTTTGACATTTGGATTAAGAAACATTTTTATCTTAACAAAGAAACATCCTTTTATTTATAAGTTTATCAAGAGACTTTCTTCCATCTGTTTTTTAAAACTGAATTTAATCAAATGTACTATTGCCATTTGTGTTTATAAACACAATATTTTCTTCCTTTGCTCCAAGGACTTGATGAATAGTATGGATAGGTTTCATTGTATTCATTGTATCCTTGAAATAAACCATATTTAGCAACATATTATTCTTTTTACATGCTATTGGATTCATTCTGCTGGTACTTTATATGGAATTTTTGCATGTATACTCATAGCTAATATTGATCTTATGTTTGTGTGTGCACGCACACACTATCAGCGTGGAATAAGAATTATGATTACTTTGAAAAGTAAATTGGAAGATTTCCATCTTTATCCTTGTTTTTCTATTCTGTAGCTGTCATTTGATTTCTTCTTTTTCTTTTCTTGATAACCTTTCACTTTGCATTTCTGTTTCATCCCACCAAAAAAGTGACTGTTACCTGGTATCATTTCATTCAACTGTGAGCTCTAAGACGGTCGGGACAGGGTCTATATTTGCTCTGCATTTTATCCCCACTTCTTAAAGCAGAGCTGTAAGAAGATGGATGTGGCAATGATGTATTCTATAACCCAAGAAGCTTTGGTGATAGACTTTGGATATTGGGATTGGTTATTTATGTTCCATCATCCTTCTATCACTTGTTTCTCCTATTTATTAACCATCCCTTTACCCCTTCAGTTCAGTTCAGTTCAGTCGCTCAGTCGTGTCCGACTCTTTGCGACCCCATGAATCGCAGCACGCCAGGCCTCCCTGTCCTTCACCAGCTCCCGGAGTTCACCCAGACTCACGTCCATCGAGTCCGTGATGCCATCCAGCCATCTCATCCTCTGTCGTCCCCTTCTCCTCCTGCCCCCAATCCCTCCCAGCATCAGAGTTTTTTCCAATGAGTCAACTCTTTGCATGAGGTGGTCAAAGTACTGGAGCTTCAGCTTCAGCATCATTCCTTCCAAAGAAATCCCAGGGCTGATCTCTTTCAGAATGGACTGGTTGGATCTCCTTGCAGTCTAAGGGACCACTTGTAATCTTGCCTCCATTCCTAGTATCTACTGAAACCACTGACCTTTTAAAGTAGCCAGATGACCTTTTCTCAATTCTCATTTCCAGTTGCTCTCTCTGTAAAACTTCACAATTGATACCTTTAAGTTGTCTCTTCTCTTGGCTTCTGGCAAGGTACACTTTCTTTCTTGCTCTTTCATGTCTGGCCTCTCTAGTCTAATGACAGAAAATAGAGATAGAATGAAATTGGTCTGCTATAACATAATGTTCAGTGGTGGGAGGTGTGGAGAATGGATAGTACATGCTTTGTATAACAGGGCACGCGTATCAGCAAATTATTGTCATGTAATATCAGCAAATTATTGTCATGTAAAAATGTGGGTCCAATATTGTAAGATCTCAAGATTTTTCAGAAAAAACTGGACTTTTTTTTTTTTAAAACAAAAATGAAAAACTAATGTCAATTTTCAAATGTTGGCTACTAATTCAATTTAAAAAATGGAATCCAAACAAAATATATCTGTGGGCTGCCAGTTTGTGATCTCTGGGCTAGAGAGCTTTCAAACTCATAATTAGGATGCTATTTTTCTATAGGGATTCTAAATAATGAGCTTTTTTGAGGTACGATTTGCATAAAATACAATGCATACAGTTTAAATATATAGGTCAATGAGGTGGTTTTGTTGCTATTTTTAACAAATGTATGCAGCTGTTTAACCACTACCCTAAATCAAGATGAATAACATTTCCTTAAAACTTTAAAGTAAATCTTTCTTGATCCACAGCTGCTGTTCCAATTGATATTACCATGATTTAGTTTTGCCTGTTGTAGAACTTGATTTAATGGAATCAAACAGTATGTACTCTTCTGACTGGCTTCTTTCACTCAGAATAATATTTCTGAAATTCATTCATGTTCTTGAGCTTATTGGTAGTCTCTTTTCTTAAGCTGACATGTAGTATTTCAGTATTTTTATTTTTTTTAATTTTAAAATTTTTATTTTTACTTTATTTTACTTTACAATACTGTATTGGTTTTGCCATACATTGAAAATATACCGCAATTTATCTAGTTTACTGTTGGTGGATATTTTGGGGTTGTTTCCTATAGGAATGGGGCTTCCCTGGTAGTGCAGAGGTTAAAGCGTCTGCCTGCAATGTGGGAGACCTGGGTTCGATCCCTGGGTCGGGAAGGTCCCCTGGAGAAGGAAATGGCAACCCACTCCAGTATTCTTGCCTGGAGAATCCTATGGACGGAGGAGCTTGGTGGGCTACAGTCCATGGGTCGCAAAGAGTCAGACACGACTGAGCAACTTTACTTTCACTTTCACTTTCCTATAAGAATCTTAAGTAAAAGCAGGGTTAAAAAATATGGCTATAAATGTTTAGTTATAACCTAGGCATCACAGAGCAAATCCAGCTTTTGACTACAGTTAGCTTTTGTTCGAAAGTAAGTTGCCTTTCTATTCCACTCACTGCTGTAGTCTGTAGCTTGGATTTCTCCCATATCCTCATCACCCTTATCATTCATCATATACTGTTACCATAAACAATCCACCAGAGTACATGGCAAACAGAAAAATACCTTGGCATTTGATGTACTTGCTCTTGATGGCTGTGCTCACTGTCTAGTTTTAACCTTTGAAGGTCTAGATAATGCAAATCATATATATTCCAATTGTTTTTAGAAATCTTGGTAGAAGAAATGCCTTTTTGCCATTCCTGGATATTTGGGCTAGAAACCTTGTTTGATGTATAAACAAAAGGACACTGAGTGAATTTATTACTGCTCTTATGTTAGCTTGGAGAAGGAAATGGAAACCCACTCCAGTATTCTTGCCTGGAGAATCCCATGGACAGGGGAGCCTAGTAGGCTACAGTCCATGGGGTCACAAAGAGTTGGACATGACTGAGTGACTAACACTTTTATGTTAGCTAGCCTTGAATAGTCATGAAATCTTTGTAAATCTAAAGCTCAAAATGAAATTGCAAATATACAAAATATCAGGGTATTTGATGTATGCATTCATGAATTCACCATTCATTCAATGAACATTCAATTTGATTTGTTTTGATTTAAAAAATTAACACAGTAAATTAAATGATTCAAAACATTAAAATAGAACTACTGTACAATACAGCAGTTCCACTCCTGGGTATTTATTTAAATAAAATGAAAACACTAATTATAAAAGATACATGTACTCTGGTGTTCATAGCAGTATTATTTATAACAGCCAAGGTATAGAAGCAACCTAAGTGTCCATCAATAGACAAATGGACAAAAAAGTTATTAAAAAATGTATGTATACTCCAGTATCCTTGCCTGGAAAATCCCATGGACAGAGGAGCCTGGCGGGCTACAGTTCACAGGGTCACAAGAGTCAGACATGACTTAGCAACTAAACCTTATCATTCATCACACACCACCACCACCACACACATACCACAAAACAGAATATTACTCAGCCATACAAAATGAAATCTTGCAATTTGGAATAACATGATGGACCTAGAGAAGTAAAATAAGTCAGACAAAGAAAGACAAATACTGCATGATATCACTTATATGTGGAACCTAAAAAACAAAATGAGAACAAACCTAACTAAACAGAAAGAGGGTCATAGATATAGAGAACAAACATGTGGTTTCCAGAGGGGAGGAGATGGGGCATGAGACAAATAGGTGAGGGAGATTAAGAAGTACAAACTTCCAGTTACAAAATAGACGTCACAGGTATGAAATGTGTGGAGAATATAGTAAAAAATTATCTAATATCTCTGTATGGTGACAGATGGCAACTAAATTTTTCACAGTGATCATTTTGAAAGATGTGATTGAAACATTTCTTGTACTCTTCCTGGGTCCCATTTTTCTCTATCCTTCCCTCCCCTGTGATGAGTACTACCCTGAACTTCATAGTTAACATTTCCATGCACAGTATATATGTACTGTTGCTGTTCAATAGAACAACGATGTTTTGTTGTTGTTCAGTTGCTAAGTTGTGTCCAACTCCTTGCGACCCCATGGACTGCAGCATGCCAGGCTTCCCTGTCCTTTACTCTCTCGCAGAGTTTGCTAAAATTCATGTCCATTGAGTCAATGATGCCATCCAGCCATCTCATCCTCTCTCACTCACTTCTCCTGCCTTCAATCTTTCCCAGGATCAGGGTCTTTTCCAATGAGTCAGCTCTTCACATCAGGTGGCCAGAGTTTTGGAGCTTCCGCTTCAGCATCAGTCCTTTCAATGAATATTCAGGGTTGATTTCCTTTAGGATTGACTGGTTTGATCTCCTTGCTGTCCAAGGAACTCTCAAGAGTCTTCTTTAGCACCACAATTTGAAAGCATCAATTCTTTGGCACTCAGCCTTCTTTATGGTTCAACTCTCTCAGCCATACACGACTATTGGAAAATCATAGCTTTGATTATATGGACCATTGTTGGCAAAGTGATGTCTCTGCTTTTTAACACATGGTCTAGATTTGTCATAGCTTTTCTTCCAAGGAGCAAATATCTTTTAATTTTGTGGCTGCAGTCACTGTCTGCAGTGATTTTGGAAACCTAGAAAATCAAATCTGTCACTGTTTCCACTTTTTTCCCATCTATTTGCCATGAAGTGATGCAACCAGATGCCATGATCTTAGTTTTTTGAATGTTGAGTTTTAAGCCAGGTTTTTCAATGTATATATATCCTTAAATGATATTTAATATTATTTTTCTTTTTTAAAACTACATAAGTGGCATCATTGTGTATTTATTATCTTGCAACTTGCTTTTTGCTCAGTCATGTTTGTCAAATTTTCCATGTTGATATATGTAGCTCTAGTTCACTCATGTTGACTTCTCTATAGTATTCAATTCAATGAATACATCACAATTTATTCATCCATTCTCCTGTTGGTAATCATTTAGGTGGCTCCTAAGTTTATTGTAAGAAATACAGCAATGAACTTTCTTATACTAGTTTCCTTATGTTCATATATAAGAGATTCTCTAAAGTTTTTACCTAGAGGTGGAATTGCTAGGTTGTAGGCTGTACTCCTTTCCCCTCCTCTTCATCAAATGCTTTAGTAGCTTATTAACAATTATTTAACTTCAGTGTCTCTGAGACTTTTAAAGAGTGCTTTGGATTAGAGTTTAGAATATGTCAATATAACAGAGATACAAAATACCCTGGCCAAACAAAATAGAAGTATATTTCTCTCTATTTCATGGGAAATAGATGGGGAAACAGTGGAAACAGTGTCAGACTTTATTTTTGGGGGCTCCAAAATCACTGCAGATGGTGAGTGCAGCCATGAAATTAAAAGACGCTTACTCCTTGGAAGAAAAGTTATGACCAACCTAGATAGCATATTCAAAAGCAGAGACATTACTTTGCTGACTAAGGTCCGTCTAGTCAAGGCTATGGTTTTTCCTGTGGTCATGTATGGATGTGAGAGTTGGACTGTGAAGAAGGCTGAGCATTGAAGAATTGACGCTTTTGAACTGCGGTGTTGGAGAAGACTCTTGAGAGTCCCTTGGACTGCAAGGAGATCCAACCAGTCCATTCTGAAGGAGATCAGCCCTGGGATTTCTTTGGAAGGAATGATGCTAAAGCTGAAACTCCAGCACTTGGCCACCTCATGAGAAGAGTTGACTCATTGGAAAAGACTCTGATGCTGGGGGGGATTGGGGGCAGGAGGAGAAGGGGACAACAGAGGATGAGATGGCTGGATGGCATCACCGACTTGATGGACGTGAGTCTGAGTGAACTCTGGGAGCTGGTGATGGACAGGGAGGCCTGGCGTGCTGCGATTCATGGGGTCGCAAAGAGTTGGACACGACTGAGCGACTGAACTGAACTGAACTCTCTCATGTAGTGGTCTAGAGGTCAGTTCAGATAGGTGGCTCTGTTCCATGAGCTGTTCCAGAACCTCAGGCTCCTCTGTCATAATGCTCTGACATTCCTAGGCCAGGGAGTCTAAACTATAGTCCTGCCAAATCCTGTCCACCACTTGTTTTTTATTTATTTTTAGGGCCACAAACTATGAGTGGTTTTTATATTTTTTAATGATTGGGGAAAAAAAGACTTGTGACATATGGAAATTAGATGAAATTAAAGTTTTGGCGTCCATAAATAAATTTTTATTGGAACACAGCCATATCCATTTGTTTCCATGTTGTCCAAAGCTGCTTTTGAGCTACCGTGACAGAGCTGAGTAATTGGGACAGAGGCTACATTGCCCACAAAGACCAAAATATTTATTTCTGGCCTTTTATAAGAAAGAGGATAATGACCATGACTTCTTCACTCTAGCCATGGAGAGAAGGAATGAGGGGTGGAGGACAAGCCAGTTTCCTTTTCAAAGTATATAGTTCACTGATATCTCACTGGCCAGAACTTAGTTATCATTTTGCTCTAATTTCTTCAACTTTATTTTTGAGCTTTATTTTCATTCTGATTATTTTTTTTCATTTCTGTTATGCAGTTTTAAATTTCTATCAGCCTTTCTTTCTGGTGTCCAAGTTTTCTTTTTATATAGAGCCTTGTTTTGTATTTTGAATACAATCTCCTTTCTTTTTTAAAAAAATCTTTTAATATTTATTTTTAAAATTTATTTGGCTGCCCCTTGTCTTAGTTGCAGCCTGCAGATCTTTTATTGCAGCATGTAGGATCTAGTTCCCAGACCAGGGATTGAATCCGGGCCCCCTGCTTTGGGAGTCCAGAGTCTTAGCCACTGGACCCCCAGGGAAATCCTGCAATCTCCTTTCTTTTTTTTTTTTTCTCCTGTGCTAAGTTTTTTTTTAATTAATTAATTAATTTTTATTGAAGGATAGTTGCTTTGGAATTTTGCTATTTTCTGTCAATGCAATATCCTTTCTTATCTACATTAAAATATTACTAATATTTTTAAAAGTTTCCTTCAAATAATCTTTCCTCTAAATTGCTTTTTAAAAATTGTTTTTATCATAAATCAAAAGATGCAGAAAATAAAGAAAACAAACCTATAGCTCAATAAACTACTGTACAGCGAACATTCTTATAACTATCACCCAGATCAGGTAATAGCACTTTGCTGGCTACTCCAGGAGCCCTTTCATAGCCCAATCCCAGTCATAAACACCTCATTTCTGTCCTAAGAAACCACTCTGCTGACTTTGAGAGTAATTGCTTTTTTGTGTTTAAAAATTATTTTATCATTAAAATATGCACATTTTGATACATCTTTTCAGTGTGTTTAATCTTAAGGTTCACCATTTATCCCTGTCTTTTCTTTACAATTTAACACTTAATGAACTCAGATAATAAAATCTGTAGTTTTCCATAGCTGGAGTTTTGCTGATTTTATACTTATGGTGGAATCCAACATGTTTCTCTGTTCTCTGTTTTCTGGCACATTGGCAGGTGAATGCAGAGACTGGATCAAACTCAGGTTTGATCCCTTTGGCAAAACTATAGGTGGTGTTTGGCAAGAATATGGGAGGAGGACTATAGTGTCTGGCCGTCTCTCTTTTTGTAATGTTAGTAGCTATTGATGCTTAATGCTTATATCTACTAAGCCATAGAGGTTGCAAAATAGTGACATTTTGTTATAGTTTCTTTTTCATTCATTAGCTGGAATAGCTTTATGAAGAGCAATTGCCCTCATCTGCTATGGGGTTAACCAGTGGTATACTTCCTACAGTTTACACATTTATTAGATGGGTTTCCATCCTCTGTAATTTTTATCAGCTTAGCTAAGCTGGAACTACATTTTTCAGAATGTCCCTCCTTTTATGGTACCAGGTTAGAGTTGGCCTAAAGAGAAATTTGAGATTTGGAAGGGAGAAATGAAGCAGCTATTTCACTCTGAAGGCTGTTATGTGCAGGGAGAGCCAGATGCAGAGGTGCCTGCCAGTTCCAGCTTGTCCTTGCTTTCCCCCGACCTGGAGCCCTGCTCTTCTTCCCAACTGCCAGCCTTGCTAACTAAGGGCTATCCCAGGTTAGAGCTGTGAGTTGCCAGGTAAATCAGGACACGAGTTACATTGAATTCAGAAAAACAATGGATAATTTTTTAGAATACGTATGGTTTACAAACATACTGTGCTGTGCTTAGTCGCTTAGTCATGTCCGATTCTTTGCAAGCCCATGGACTGGGGCTCACCAGGCTCCTCTTTGCATGGGGATTCTCCAGGCAAGGACACTGGAGCGGGTTGCCATGCCCTCCTCCAGGGGATCTTCCCAACCTAGGGATCGAACCCAGGTCTCCTGCATCGCAGGTGGATTCTTTACTGTCTGAGCTACCAGGGAAGCCCATGAATACTGGAGTGGGTAGCCTATCTCTTCTCCAGAGGATCTTCCCAACCCAGGAATTGAACCGGAGTTTCCTGCATTGCAGGCAGATGCTTTACCAGCTGAGCTACCAGGAAAGCACACATACACTACATATACATATATATATATATATATATACACATATACTTTTAAAATATAAAATGTATTTCTTTGTAAAATATGTTTAAAAGATGTATATAACCATATATACATATATACACATGTATATGTTTTATACACATATTTAAAATATACATATGTATATACGTATGTGTCTTTATACCATAGACTTCTCCATCACCAATCCTGTGAGTTCCCACTCTGACAGCAGGACATGTCTGGATGTTTTGTTTCTTTCTCCTGATCTTCCAACTCTCTTTCTGATCCTTCCTCTCCCATCCTCTTTTACAATTATGTAAAGTTATAGTCTTATAACAAATCTCAAATCTCTTATTCCATAATACACATAATGACTCTGCTTTCTTGACTAAATCCTTTCTGCAAATACAGCTAAGTTCTCATGCCTTGTCCATAGGCCAACTCTAAAATTAGAAAGCCAAGTAAAAAATTAGATATGTTCATATAATTGTTATTCAATACTAAGTCATGTAATGTTGGGCTAAGAAATGCCAAGCTAATCAGTGTGCTAAAAGCATATAACATTCTCTATGGATCCTAGAATCAAGGTGAAATGAATTTTCTGTATGTGTGTATTTTATAGTATTTTCTTGCAATTCACTAGTTGAATAAAACCTATACTAATTTAGTTTGCTTGATGTTTGGAATATGGCTTCTTGTACATTTTAAAAAATTTTCTGTTATTTTATACTTATTTTATTTCCTTCCTTCCCTCCTTCCCTTCTTTCTTCCCTCTTTCGTTCTTTCCTTCCTTCCTCCTCCCCTTTCTTCCTTCCCATTATTGGCAATATTAATTTAAAAACAATTAAAATAAATTTTATGGGAATTCCCTAGTAGTCCAGTGGATAGGACTCTGCGCTCACTGACAAGGGCCTGGGTTCAATCCCTGGTCAGGAAACTAAGATCCCACAAGCTGCACTGAAAAATAAATAATTAATAACTTTTAGTTAAAATATAGCACATATAGAGAAAAGTAAAATGACCATAAATTTGTCACAAATTTATCATAAATCTATCACAAAGTTAACAAACCCACTAGGTCAAAAAATATTTACTGACATCCCAAATATTTCTATAATATATTGTCTCCCTTACCACTCCCATCTTCCTGAAAAATAATCACTGTCCTGACTTTTAGAATTAATATTATTTTGCTTGTAGCTACAGTAACCAAAATCTTATGGACAGAGGAGCCTGGTGGGCTGCAGTCCATGGGGTCGCAAAGAGTCGGGCACAACTGAGCGACTAACACTTACTTACAGTAACCAAAACAGTACAGTGATGGTACTGGAAACACTGGACAGCTACATGTAAAAGAACGAAATAAGAACATTTTCTAACACCATAAACAAAAATAAGCTCAAAATGAATTAAAGACCTAAATGCAAGACTGGAAACCATAAAACTCCTGGAAGAAAAAGCAGGCAAAACACTCTTTGACATAAACTGTAGCAACATAGTTTTGGATCTGTCTCCTAAAGCAAAGGAAACAAAAGCAAAAATAAACATATGGGACCTAATTAAACTTAAGAGCTTTTGCACAGTAAAGGAAACCATCTACAAAATGAAAAGGCAACCTACTAAATGGGAGAAAATATTTACAAGTTATATTACTGATTAAAAGTTAATACCTAAAATATATAAGCAGCTCCTACAACTCAACATCAAAAAAAAAAAAACAACTTGATTTAAAAAATGGGCAAAAGACCTGAAGAGACATTTTCCAAAGACATACAAATGGCCAAGAGACATGTGAAAAGATACTCAACATTGCTAATCATCAGAGAAATGAAAATCAAAACCACAAAGAGATATCACCTCACACGTCAGAATTACTATCACCAAAAAGACTACAGATGACCAATGTTGGTTAGGATGTAGAGAAAAGTGAACCCTTGTATGCTGCTGGTGGGAATGTAAATTGATATAGGCCCTGTGGAAAACAATAGGGAGGCTTCTCAAAAAACTAAAAATAGGACTATCATATGTATGATCCAACAATTCCACTTTGGGGCATATATCTGAAGAAAACTAAAACACTAATTCAAAAGGATACACACACCCCAATGTTCATAACAACTTTATTTATAATAGCCAAGATATGGAAGGAGCCTAAGTGTACCATCAGTAGATGAATGGATGAAAGAGATGTGGTGTGTATATATACATATGTATATACATGTACATACACACCCCATGGAAAAGAAATGCAAAAAAGCAAAATGGCTGTCTGGGGAGGCCTTACAAATAGCTGTGAAAAGAAGAGAGGCTAAAAGCAAAGGAGAAAAGGAAAGATATAAGCATCTGAATGCAGAGTTCCAGACAATAGCAAGAAGAGATGAGAAAGCCTTCTTCAGTGATCAATGCAAAGAAATAGAGGAAAAGAACAGAATGGGAAAGACTAGAGATCTCTTCAAGAAAATTAGAGATACCAAGGGAACATTTCATGCAAAGATGGGCTCGATAAAGGACAGAAATGGTCTGGACGTAACAGAAGCAGAAGATATTAAGAGGTGGCAAGAATACACAGAACTGTCCAAAAAAGATCTTCACGACCCAGATAATCATGATGATGTGATCACTAATCTAGAGCCAGACATCCTGGGATGTGAAGTCAAGTGGGCCTTGGAAAGCATTGCTACGAACAAAGCTAGTGGAGGTGATGGAATTCCAGTGGAGCTGTTTCAAATCCTGAAAGATGATGCTGTGAAAGTGCCACACTCAATATGCCAGCAAATTTGGAAAACTCAGCAGTGGCCACAGGACTGGAAAAGGTCAGTTTTCATTCCAATCCTAAAGAAAGGCAATGCCAAAGAATGCTCAAACTACCACACAATTGCACTCATCTCACACGCTAGTAAAGTAATGCTCAAAATTCTCCAAGCCAGGATTTAGCAATACGTGAACCGTGAACTCCCTAATGTTCAAGCTGGTTTTAGGAGTGGCAGAGGAACCAGAGATCAAATTGCCAACATGCACTGGATCATAGAAAAAGCAAGAGAGTTCCAGAAACACATCTATTTCTGCTTTATTGACTATGCCAAAGCCTTTGACCGTGTGGATCACAATAAACTGGAAAATTCTGAAAAAGATGGGAATACCAGACCACCTGACCTGCCTCTTGAGAAATCTTTATGCAGGTCAGGAAGCAACAGTTAGAACTGGACATGGAACAAGAGACTGGTTCCAAATAGGAAAAGGAGTACATCAAGGCTGTTTATTGTCACCCTGCTTATTTAACTTCTATGCAGAGTACATCATGAGAAACGCTGGGCTGGAAGAAACACAAGCTGGAATCAAGATTGCCGGGAGAAATATCAATAAACTCAGATATGCAGATGACACCACCCTTATGGCAGAAAGTGAAGAGGAACTAAAAAGCCTCTTGATGAAAGTGAAAGAGGAGAGTGAAAAAGTTGATTTAAAGCTCAACATTCAGAAAACGAAGATCATGGCATCTGGTCCCATCACTTCATGGGAAATAGATGGGGAAACAGTGTCAGACTATTATTTTGGGCTCCAAAATCACTGCAGATGGTGGTTGCAGCCATGAAATTAAAAGATGCTTACTCCTTGGAAGAAAAGTTTTGACCAACCTAGATAGTATATT
Source organism: Oryx dammah (assembly GCF_014754425.2). Taxonomy (NCBI): domain Eukaryota; kingdom Metazoa; phylum Chordata; class Mammalia; order Artiodactyla; family Bovidae; genus Oryx; species Oryx dammah. The sequence goes on along the minus strand of NW_024070207.1, from coordinate 31,515,688 downwards.
CAAAAGCAGAGACACTACTTTGCCGACTAAGGTCCGTCTAGTCAAGGCTATGGTTTTTCCAGTGGTCATGTATGGATGTGAGAGTTGGACTGTGAAGAAGGCTGAGTGCCGAAGAAGTGATGCTTTTGAACTGTGGTGTTGGAGAAGACTCTTGAGAGTCCCTTGGACTGCAAGGAGTTCCAGCCAGTCCATTCTGAAGGAGATCAGCCCTGGGATTTCTTTGGAAGGAATGATGCTAAAGCTGAAACTCCAGTACTTTGGCCACCTCATGCGAAGAGTTGACTCATTGGAGAAGACTCTGATGCTGGGAGGGATTGGGGGCAGGAGGAGAAGGGGACGACAGAGGATGAGATGGCTGGATGGCATCAGTGACTCGATGGACGTGAGTCTGAGTGAACTCCGGGAGTTGGTGAAGGACAGGGAGGCCTGGCGTGCTGCGATTCATGGGGTTGCAAAGAGTCGGACACGACTGAGCAACTGAACTGAACTGAACTGACACACATATATGTATATATATATACACATACACATATATATGTGTATATATACATACATACACACACATACCACACATACACATACAATGAAAATACTGAGTCATAAAAAAGAATGAAATTTTGCCATTTACAACAATACAGATGAACATGGAGGGTATTAAGCTTAACGAAGTAAGTCAGAGAAAGAGAAACACTGTATATCATTTATGTGTGGAATCTAAAAAATAATATAAATGAATGCATACACAAAACAGAAACAGATTCATAGATATAGAGAAAAAACTAGTGCTTACCAGTGGGGAGGAGCAATATAGGGATAGGGGATTAAGAGGTACAAGCTATTATGTACAAAATAAATAAGTTTTAAGGACATACTGTATAACACAGGGAATATAGCCAATAATTCATAATAACTATAAGTGGAGTATAACCTTTAAAAATTTTAATCACTATGTTGTACACCTGAACCTTATACAACATTATAAATAAACTATGCCTCAATTTAAAATAAATACATAAATAAAAGGATTCATTCAGTTAAAACAAACCCCAGGTAAAGAACTTAGATGTAAAGGAAACCAGAATATTGTCTTGAGCTACAGACACTTTGGGACTTCCCAGGTAGCTCAGATGGTAAAGAATCTGCCTGCAATGCAGGAGACCTGGGTTTGATCCCTGGGTTGGGAAGATCCTAAGGAGATTGCAACCCACTCCAGTATTCTTACCTGGAGAATTTCATGGACAGAGAAGCCTGGCAGACTACAGTCCATGGGTTCAGTTGGACATGACTGAGTTACTAACACATCAGTTAAAACAGAAAAAAATACTGCTCACAAAACCCTTAACCACTAGCATTTTTTTTTTAAAATTAGTGTTTGGTATATTTGAAAAATTCTAAATGAGTATGGTCAAACTGAAAAAAAAACTATTTTGCTTGTTTTGGGACTTTATATAAGTGAAATCATACGGAATGTATTCTTTTATGTTTGGCTTATGTTTGTGAGATTCATCAAACGATTATGAATAGCTGTCATTTGTTCATTTTCATTTCTAGGTTGTATCCATGGTAATGTTAGTTTTGTTCAGTTGGTTGAATTGCCCATTCTTTTTTTAAATTGTGATAGGAATACACATGACATAAAAGGTACCATTTGAAAACAATGCTTAGTACTTTTACAGTGCTGTGCCACTATCACCCCATCTAGTCCTAGAACATTTTTATCACCACAAAAAGAAACCCTTCATCCCCCAGTCCCTTCTTTCCCAAGCCTCAGGGAAACACTAATCTCTTTTCTGTCTCCATGGGTTTGCCTATTCTAGATATTTCATATAAATGGAATTATATAATATGTAGTCTTATGTATCTGGCTTCTTTCTCTCAGCATTTGATTCCAAAGTTCATCCACGTTGTAGCATGTATCAAGACTTTATTATTGTTTATGGTTGAACAAAATCCCATTGTATGGTTATGCCACATCTTGTTTATCCATTCATCAGTTGATGGACATTTGGGTTGTTTCTGATTTTTGGCTTCTATGAATAATGCTGCTATGATGGCTTGTTTTAAGTTTCTGTGTGAACATATGTTTTCAGTTATCTAGGGTATATTTCTAGGAGGGAATTCCTGGGTCATATAGTAATTCTATGTTTAACACTATTGAGGAATAACCACAACTATTTCACACAGAGGCTGTACCATTTTCATTCTTACCAGGAATGTATGAGGGTGCTAATTTCTCTATGTCCTCATTGCGTGCTTAGTTGCTCTGTCATGTCTTACTCTTTGCAACGCCATGAAGTGTAGTCCACCAGGCTTCTCTCTCTATGGGGATTCTCCAGACAAGAATACTGGAATGGGTTGTAGCCTCATTCAGCTCAGTTCAGTCGTTCAATCGTGTCCGACTCTTTGCAACCCCATGAATCGCAGCACGCCAGGCCTCCCTGTCCATCACCAGCTCCTGGAGTTCACCCAAAGTCATGTCCATCAAGTCAGTGATGCCATCCAGCCATCTCATCCTCAGTCGTCCCCTTCTCCTCCTGCCCCCAATCCTTCCCAGCATCAGAGTCTTTTCCAATGAGTCAACTCTTCACATGAGGTGGCCAAAGTACTGGAGTTTCAGCTTTAGCATCATTCCTTCCAAAGAAATCCCAGGGCTGATCTCCTTCAGAATGGACTGGCTGGAACTCCTTGCAGTCCAAGGGATTCTCAAGAGTCTTCTCCAACACCACAGTTCAAAAGCATCAATTCTTCAGCACTCAGCTTTCTTCACAGTCCAACTCTCACATCCATACATGACCACTGGAAAAACCATAGCCTTGACTAGACGGACCTTAGTCGGCAAAGTAATGTCTCTTGCTTTTGGATATACTATCTAGTTTGGTCATAACTTTTCTTCCAAGGAGTAAGCGTCTTTTAATTTTATGGCTGCAATCACCATCTGCAGTGATTTTGGAGCCCAAAATAATAAAGTCTGACACTGTTTCCACTGTTTCCCCATCTATTTCCCATGAAGTGATGGGACTGGATGCCATGATCTTCGTTTTAGTTAGATACAAATTGCCTATAACCACTTCAAACTTAATGTGAGGGAAGTACAATGAAGGAGGAGTTCAAATAAAAAGAGATAGATGATTATTGCTATCTGTTCATTCCTTCCTTTAATAGAATTGAACATATATCCCTATATGTTGCCACAGGGCTTGCCTGTACAGCCAGTTACAGAAGTATCAGGCCCACTTCATTAGCATTTGTTAGTTTCTCTTTTTGGATTGTAGCCATCCTAGTGGGTGTGAGGTGGTATCTCATGGTTTGTTGTGCATTTCCTTAATGACTACTGATGTTGAGCATCTTTTTCTATATGGTTGGTAGTAATTTCCCTACTTTCACTTTTGATTTGAGTAATTTCCATCTTCTATTTTCTTAGTCTAGTTAAAGGTTTAACAATTTTGTTGATCTTTTTTTCAAAGTTCACAAAACTAACTTTTGATTTCATTGATTTACTTCATTGTTTTTATATTATCCACTTCATTTATATCTGCTATAAACTTAATTTCCTTCCTTCTGCTAGCTTTTAGTTTTCTCTTTTTTTCTTATTATTCCTTATGGTAGAAAGCTAGGTTATTAATTTGAGATCTTCCTTCTTTTTTTATTGTAGGTGTTTACATATATAAATTTCCCTCTGAGCCCTGCTGTCACTATATCTTATAAGTTGTTCTGTTGTTTTATCATTTTCATTCATTGTATTTTCTAATTTTTCTTCTGATTTCTTCTCTGATCCATTGGGTATTTGAGAGTATTCACATATGTGTACATTCTCCCAATTTCCTTCTGTTACAGATTTCCAGATCCACTTCATTATGGTTAGAGAAGATACTTTGTATGATTTAAAAAATTTCAAGTATATTGAGACTTATTTCGTGGCCTGAAAGTGAAAGTATTAGTCGCTCAGTCATGTCTGACTCTTTGCAATCCCATGGACTGTAGCCTGCCAGGTTGTTCTGTCTATGGAATTCTCCAGGCAAGAATACTGGAGTAGGTTACCAAGCCCTTCTCCAGGGGATCTTCCTAACCCAGGTATCGAACCCAGGCCTCCTGCATTTCAGGCAGATTCTTTACCATTTGAACTACCTGGGAAGCCCATTTTGTGGCCTACCATATGGCTTATCTGGGAGAACATTCCATGTGCACTAGAGAAGAATATACATGCTGCTCTTTTTGCATGAAATGTTCTGTATACGTTTGTTAGGTCTAGTTAGTTTATCATTTCCTCATTGATCTTTTGTCTATTCATGATTAAAAGTACTAAGTGAAGTGAAGTGAAGTCGCTCAGTCATGTCCGACTCTTTGCGACCCCGTGGGATGTAGCCTACTAGGCTCCTCTGTCCATGGGATTCTCCAGGCAAGAACACTGGAGTGGGTTGCCATTTCCTTCTCCAGGGGATCTTCCCGATCCAAGGATCGAACCCAGGTCTCCCGCATTGCAGGCAGACGCTTTAACGTCTGAACCACCAACTAGGCTGTAAAAGTACTAAAGATTTCAACTATTATTGAAGTACTATTTCTCACTTCATTCCTGCCAATTTTTGCTTTATGTAGTTTGGAGCTCTGTTGTTTGGTATGATATATTTACAATTGCTGTATCTTTCACATGGGTTGACTCTTTTACCAACATATAAAGTCTTTTGTTGTCTTTTATAAAAATTTTTGACTTAGAGACTATTTTGTCTGACATTTGTATAGCCAACCCAGTTCTCTTTTGATTACTATTTGCATGAAATATTTTTTCCCCATCCTTTCACTTACAAATTGCGTCTTTTTATCTATAAAGTAAGTAAGTCTTTTATAGACTGTATGTAGTTTGGTCATGTGTTTCTATCCATTCTGCCAATCTCTGTTTTTTAATTATAGACTTAAATTTCTTTGCATTTAATGTAATTATTGATAAGGAAGGACTTCTGCCATTTTGCTCTTTGTTTTCTGTATGTCATATATCTTTTTTCCTTCTCAATTCCTCTATTACTGCTTTCTTTCATATTTCATTAATTTTTTTCAGTGTATCATTTTAATTCCTTTCTCATTCATTTTCCCTATGTTTTTAGTTATTTTCTTAGTGGTTATCCTGAGAATTATAATTGACATGCTAAATGCATAACAAAAGAAGTTGAATTAATGCTAACGTATCTTCAACAGTATGTAAAAATTGCGTATAAAACTCTGATCATTTCTACAGCTCTGTCCTTTCCCTTTATGTTGATATTGTCACAAATTACATCTACATTGCATGCACATTAATATAGATTTATAATTATTGTTTTATGCATCTGTCTTTTAAATCATATTGGAAAAAAAGAGGAGTTACAAATGCAAAACATTGGATTTTATATTTACCTCTGTATGTAAAAAACATCTACTGATGTTATTTATTTCTTTGTAGGGCTTTTACTGTCTATCTAGTGTGCTTTAATTTCTGCTCACAAGGCTCCTTTTAGTATTTCTTGTAGAGCAGATATAAGAGCAAGGAACTCCTTTAGGTTTTATTTGTTTATTTCTTCTTCATTGTTGAAGGATAGTTTCACCAAATATATAGAGTTCCTGGTTGACAAGTTCTTCTCTTTCAGCACTTTAAATATTTTATAGTATTGTCTTCTGGCCTCCTTGGTTTCTAAAGAGAAATTGGCTGTTGATCTTATAAAAATCTTTTATATATAATGAGTCACTTCTCTCTTTTTTATTTGAAGATTCTCTATCTTTCAACAATTTGATTATAGTATGTTTTGGTGTAAGTCTTTGAATTTATCCTATTTAGTGTTCGTTGAGCTTCATAGATATTTAGATCCATATATTTCATCCAGTTTTGGAATTTGACAGCTGTTATTTCTTCAAATATTCTTTCTGCTCATTTCTCTCTCTTTCTTTCTGGGAGTTCCATTATGCCTATGTTGGCATGCTTGGTGGTAGTCTATGTGTTCCTTAAGCTCTGTTCATTTGATTCTTCTTTTTCTGCTCTTTGGATGAAATCATTTCAACTGATCAATCTTCAACTTCTCACAATTGTTTTTTCCCTGCTGAAATGTGTTGAACTGTTCTAGTGAATTTTTTTAGTTATTATATTCCAGAATTTCTGTTTTCTTTTTAAAATAATTTATTTTGCTTTATTGGATATTTTGTATTTAACATGGTATTCTTTTAGTTTCCTTCAGTTCTTGGTCCTTGATTTTCCTTTGCTCTTTGAGCATATTTAAGACACTTGATTTATTTTATTAAAATTTTTTTATTGACATATAGTTGCTTTACAATGTTGTGTTAGTTTCTACTGTACAGCAAAGTGAATCAGCTATATGTATACACATATTCCTTCTTTTTTGAATTTCCTTCCCATTTAGGTCACCATAGGGCACTGAATATAGTTCTCTGTGCTATACAGTAGGTTATCATTAGTTATCTATTTTATACATAGTAGTGTCTATAAGTCAGTCCCAATCTCCCAGTTTATCCCACACCTTCCTCCCTTGACATCCATATGTTTGTTCTCTACATCTGTGTCTCTATTTCTGCTTTGCAAATAAGTTCATCTGTAATTTTTCTAGATTCTATGCGTAATTCTACATGTAAGTGATACATGTGGATGGACATGGATGAACCTAGAGACCGTCATACAGAGCGAAGTAAGTCAGAAAGGGGAAAGAAACACAAATATGTAAGACACTTGATTTAAAGTCATTGTTTGGTAAGTCCAATGCCTGGGCTTTCTCAGGGACAATTTCTATTGATTTCATCTTTTACTGGGAATGAGTCAGACTCTCATTTCTTTGCATGTCTTGAAACTTTTTGTTGAAAACTGGACATTTTGACTATTAATTTGGTACATCCGGAGATCAGATTCTCTCCCTTCTCATGGCCTTTTGTTGCTGCTTGATTTGAGTTATAGTTGTTTGTTTAGTGACTTTTCAATATTTTTGTATGAACTCTATTCTTTGTTTGGTTTGGGCATAACATCTACGATCTATGAACTTGGGGGTAAGCTAGTGTGTTGACAGTTTTCTTAAGTGCCTGTGGCCAGAGAAGGAAAAAAAAAAAACCTGCTGCTGTTCTTGATACATTAGTTTTGTCTTGCACCCCTTGAAACATTAGCCACATTGTTTACAACTCTGCCTCAGCTTTCGCTTCATGCTTATGTAGAGCCTGAAGGTCAGCCATAAATGAAACTTACAGTCCTCTCTGGCCTTCTCTGTGAAGGCATTCAGCCCTGTGAGCTTTCAAAATTCATTATATCCACACATAGCTCTTTTCATAACCTCTTCCTTTCCATGTGTTTTGGTCTGTCTATTACTTGTCCCCATTGCAGAACCTTGCCACAATCTTCTGTAGCCAATATCTGTGCCTTATGTTGTTTTTGGTAAATGCTACCTAAGAATCTGTCCCAGTCCTGAGAACACTCTGAGTTGTGTGAAACAAAGGAAAATCTTTGTGCCCCTGGTACTCCAGGGGTGTTGGCTACCATCTTTGGAGCCACTACCAATCTGGAGATTGGGGGATGATAGTGAGGCAATTTAAAATGATGCATCTCTTTCTTTTACTATGTAGCAACCACTTCTTTTTTCACCAAGCCTTCTATGAATGTTTTAAGTTTTTGAGCAGAATCCAGAGTTCTGCAAAAGTTGTTTCTGACAGTTTTTTTTTTTTTACAAGCTAATTAGTTGCTTTTGTGAAGTTCCCCACTTCACAATTTTTGGTGATGTCAGTACCCTGTCCATTTGTTTTTAAAGAAAAATTACTAAGTAGTCAATGTGGATTTCTGTCTTTGCTGTTTTAGAAACCAAGACTGTTTCCCAGGTAAAGCAGGTCTCTTTTCCAGGTAGCTCTCTTCTGTAATGGCTGACTGGGAATTTTGACAGGGAAGACTTTATGAGGTAAGGTAGGCTTGGCAAGCTTTATTTCAGGGTCAGTAAGCTGGGAATTGATTATCTGGCTATTAGCCCTCTAAATGCCCAGTGGGAAGCTGATATTCAAACTAGAAGTCTTAACTTTCTCCATGGCATTCAATATTTTTTAGCTAAGAGCCTTCTAGTTTTTGTTTGCTTTGTTTTTAATTTTGTTTTTTGCTTGTTGGCAAATACCAGTAACTGGTACTCTGGGCAAAGAATTTGGGAAGGATTTTGGTGGTGGAGACTGATGCAGCTGTTCTCTTTTACAAATCTTCAATTAATTCCCCAGTTTAAATCCTCACTTCTCTTTCCTGCTTCCTCTGTACTTGCTGACTCAGAGCCCAGAGTATCTCCAGGGTTCTGCCAGGCAGGCTGGCTCCCATCTCCTCTGTAGCTTCCTCATAATATATTCCAGACTGTGGTTTCATCCATCTGTTTCACCTGCCAACTTGCTCATATCCACTTTCCTAGTCCCAGAAATTTGTTGGAATCTCTTGTTGGCAGTTCTCTAAACTTCATCTCATTTTTTCCTGTTAGAGGTTTATTCCTTTCTGCTATACTTGTGTTTTAGTGGACTATAGGAGGGATTGTGAACAATGCATGTACCTAGTCCAATATCTTGAACTGGATGCAACAAACAATTTTGAGCACCTTCCCCGTACCATGTACTATGCTAGGTTCTGGGGGTATAAAAATGAGTTAAACTTATTTCCTGGTGTCAAGTAGCCCAGAGTGTAGTAATGAATGCAGTCTTATGCAAAAAATAATATGATGAAACTTTCTTGTTTTGGTTTTATATGAGAATTCAAAGCCTAAAACAAAGAGATCACATATTTTTTAAAAAAAGGTGACACACCATCTTTATGAAATTTGTTAATGGATGACTTCCAAAACATGATCTGTGGCCCCTTAGCCAGAGGATTGATTGAAAGAAAAGTAGTAGAGAGGATGATTTTTTTGAAGAGAGTTTTAAGAATGCCTTGGAGTCTTTCCTGCTCCTGCAGTGTGGAGGAGGTACTCGAGGCTCACTTAAGAGGAATGAGGCTACAAGAGAAATAATCCAATGGCTTGACATGGTTTCTCTGGAGACTGACATTTTGCAGGGACCGGCAACTGATTTACATTTGAAAACAAAATCTTAAGGTGAGAGAGGCTATGGCTAAATCAGCCTGTGACAACAGACAAAAGGGCAACACTTGCAGAGAGCTGTATTTCCACCAACATATGGGCAAAGCTATCTGTTTTCCAGGGGCCAGAAATAGTCCCCATAGTAGGAATTTACAGTTGGGTCATATTATAAGGGATGTCCCCTAAGAAGAACACTCAGAGGTATGAAGTAACCCCAATAGAGGAATGGACTGATAGAAACCAGGGGCAGAGGAGTTGAAAGAGGCTATTGCCAAATGCAAGTCTGTGTGCCCAACACACAGTGAGGCCAAACAAACCAAGAAAAGCACAGAAAAGTTTATTGCAGGACTGAGCAAGGAGAATAGGTGGCTCCTGCTCAAAAGATCTCTTCTCTGATGGTTTGGGGGTAATAGTTTTTATAGGCAAAATTTAGGGTGAAGGCTACAGGATGATTGACTTTTTCTGGTTGGTTGGTGGTAATATAACAGGGTGGAGTTCTAGGAATCTTGTGCTCAGCCTGAAGGTACAATCCTCTACTTGGATAGGTACTTTAGTTCTTGAAGAAGAACTCAAAGATTATATATATATCTATATATAGTTCTTAGTTCCTGGACCAGGGCTTGAACCCTGGCCAGGGCCACGAAAGCACTGAGTCCTAACCACTGGACCGCCAGGGAACTCCCTCAAAGATATTGTTATATATAGTCCTTGAGGAGGAACTAGGACTCTGGTTTATTGCTGTACTATTGTTTCTTGACTGTTCCTCCTTTGTTTCTGCATTCCTTCTCTTCCTTTATTAACAACTGAATTTGCACTTTGGTACTCTGAGAGGGAGCCTGAAATCTTTTTCCTGCAAACAAGAAATGGGACATGGAGAGGCTTTTGTACCCAGGAGAGTCCCACAGAGTCCTGCTCAGTTTCAAGGCCAGCCAGAGGAGGTGTTGCCCAGGTCAAGGAAACTGTAGGTGAGAGATTTCCAGTGACAGGGGAGTTTCAAGGAACCCTCTGGAGAAAGTATCAGCTTTGGACATCTGTGACACTCTCCAATGCCAGGTTAAAATTGAACCAGTGAAGAAAAGCTTGTTTTGGCCACTCTTTCTAGTCCTTCCCTGTGCTTCAACATTGGAGGCACTGGTCTGAGGCAGTACAGTAATTGGGGGAGGAGGGATGAAGGAGGAAGTGGATGAGGGAGGAAGCCAACCACAATCCCTCCCCTTCCCCCACTGCCAATTTCCTGGCTGAGTTAGACCTGAGCTGGGGGAGGGAAGAAGGTTGGAAATGGGTGACAGATTGAAGCTGTGATATATTAGACTAGACTGCCTAAAAAACAAAACTATTTTTTAATATCTGAGAGTGACTGAAAAAGGTATGAGCTCTGTCTGAAATTTCATGCAGGGGTGGGGAAAAATGATTCCACAGAGCTTGTGGTGTGAAGCAGTGGTGTGAAAGAATTATATTGCTTTCTGCTTACACCCTACTGTGTCTAGCTCATTCAATAAACTAGTTTATATAAGTGCCACACTATATGTATAGTCAAGGTTCAGTGAGTGGTAGCACATAGGAGAAAGTAATAAACTTTTCCCAGGGAGGCCAGGGAAGGCCTGACACCTTCTCTCAGAGGAGTTAGTGCTTGAGCTGGATTTTAAAGAATAAGAAGAAATTTCTGGGTGAGGATGGGGTAGGAGTACATTCCAGGAAAAGGGAATGGTATGTACAAAAGTAGGAGGCAACTGCATGTGTTTTAGTGATTTTGAATTACAACGGTCTAAAGTATGGTTGGGTAGGGGAAGGAGATGGGCTAACATGTGGAAACTTGCTTATGAAATGCCTTTTTTTCTGAAAGTGATAGAGTGCCAAAAGGGCCAAGTATTTTAAGTAGGGGAGGTAAACGATAATATTTGCATTTTAAATGATCACTCCTGTCACAATGTGGTAGGTAGATTGGTGGGGATTGTGGATACCTGGAAGCAATGCCAGGTTAAAACTGACCCAGTCAAGAAGATCTCTTCATTATCTAGAAATATGCTAATAATAGACCCATCTATTTTTAAAAATGTTTCATCTAAATATAGTAGGGTTCCCAGCTTGAGTCCTGTCTGGGATTTGGATTTGTCTGGGCTGGTGCAATGAACTGCAGGGGTGGGCAGCTATGTCTTTTAGCATGAGGCCCTAGGGGTGCTCTTTAAAGAGAACGCATTCTAAGGCAGTGATTCTTAACCTGGGCTTCAAGAATAGAACTCATGGAGTCTGTGAACAAAGGGAAAGCAATTAACATCTTTGAACTTTAGCACTTCCTTTCAATTATGAACATAGGCAACAGACCACAATGGTAGTAACAGTATCTGTGACTCTGTCATGGAAACAAATCATAGATATTTTTACACCATACTGCAGTTTTTTTCAGATGTCTCAAAATATTATTTACTCATGCACTACTTTGAATTATTGTGGTAATAGGCTTGCTGCTAGATCATTTCTTTAACATGCTAATAAAAAGCATACATATTACCATATAAAATTTGTGGTGAAAGTTGTTTGATAACTATCTTTCAACATAATTGGCTTCCTTTGTCATCTGGTGTATTTTATTTTATACCTTTAAGAACATTATTCTAAGAAAGAGTCCACAGAGTTCACCAGCCTGCCAAAAGGTTGCATGGCACACAAAGAAAGGGTCAAGAACTCCTATTTAAGGAAAAAAGAATCACTTACATTTGTCTCCCTGTCCATTGAAATGTGAGAGTGAGTACTGTCGGGGAAGAAAAATTATTTCCCCTCTACCCTCTACAGTCTCAGCTGAGACTCCTCCCTGAAATAAAATACAGATTAAAGGAGAAAAATAAACAGAAATTTGTACCATATATTCCTCTTGCATACATGGGAGAGACCCAGGAAAGCTAAGTAATTTTGAAATGGCCCAAGGTCAACACCTTAAATACTGTCTCCAGCTCAAGACAAAAGAAGATGGTGGGAGAGAGGAAGTTTTGGGAGGTAACCAGGAAAAGCACAATAAACAAGGGTAATGCTGTTATGCAATATTAAGTCATTGCCTTCTCCATTGATAAGTTTCTAGAGATTTAGTCAGTCTCCCCTCTTTTTCTTGGGAGAAATACAGAGAAAAAGAGAGAGTATCCTTACAAATGGATATTTCCCTGTTGTTCAGTTGCTAAGTCGTGTCTGACTCTTTGCCATCTCATAAACAGCAGCATGCCAGGCTTCCGTGTCCATCAGTATCTCCCAGAGTTTGCTCAAACTCATGTACATTGAGTCGATGATGCCATCCAACCATCTCATCCTCTGGTGTCCCCTTCTCTTGCCCTCAATCTTTCTAAGCATCAGGGTCTTTTCCAATGAGTTGGCTCTTTGCATCAGGTGGCCAAAGTATTGGAGCTTCAGCTTCAGCATCGGTACTTCCAATGAATATTCAGGGTTGATTTCCTTTAGGATTGACTGGTTTGATCTCTTTGCTGTCCAAGGGATTCTCAAGAGTCTTCTCTAGCACCATAGTTTGAAAGCATCAATTCTTCAGTGCTCGGCCTTCTTTATGGGGCAATTCTCATATCCATACATGACTACCAGAAAAACCATACCTTTGCCTATACAGACCTTTGTCAGTGAAGTGATATCTCTGCTTTTTAATATGTTGTCTAGGTTTGTCATAGCTTTTCTTCCAAGGAGCAATTTTAGGATATTTCCCTTCTGCTGCTGCTGCTAAGTCGCTTCAGTCGTGTCCTAATAAATTCTAATAAATGTAAATTTATCTCATAAAAGGGTAACTTTTACTTGGTTGTTGGAACTTCTCCTGTGTCTACTGTTTCTTAAAAATAACCAACCTGGCAGTCCAGTGGTTAACACTTTGTCTTCCAATGCAGGGGGTGCCAGTTCAATCCTGGTCAGGGAGTTACACATGCCTCATGGCCAAAAAACTGAAGTGTAAAACAGGAACAATAATGTAACAAATTCAATAAAAACTTTAAAAATGGTCCACATCAAATAAAATCCTTTAAAAGAAATAATCAAGCTAAAATAATCCTTGTGCCAAAGAGATATAGTTTCATGTGGCAAATTCTGCTCCCCTTTAGTAACTAATGATGAAAACAATGTCTACATGCTCCCAATAAGAATGACAAGGCTTTCAGTTCACTTATAGTATCCATTTCTCCCCCATTCACTAAAAAAGATAATGGGGCATAAGATAATGGGTACCGTGCTTCTTCACTTAGCACAGTACCATGCAGATCTGACAGCTCTAGAGTCCAGTGCCTTGGCTTCAGTGAGACATCAAGAATCCTGGTAGGAGATGGCAGAAGATGCCTAGAGGGGAACAGTCATGCCTAGCTGATGTCATAATGCCCAGTGCAGAGAGGGGGCGGGGAAGGTGGAAGCAGAAGAAATGGCAGAAACCACGTGGCAGTTGATGAGACAGTAGTTAGAGTTGTTTGTGCTCACAGGTGATAACCACTCCCCAGGAAAACCTAGAAACACTCTAGAGCAGGGGTCCCCAGTCTCCAGGATCTAGTGCCTGATGATCTGAGGTGTAGCTGATGTAATAATAGAAATAAAGTGTACTGTAAATGTAATGTGCTTGAATCATCTCAAAACCATCATGGACCCCCACCCTGGGTCCATGGACAAATTGTCTTCCACAGAATCAGTTCCTGGTGCCAAAAAGGTTGGGAACCACTGTTCCAGAGGACCCTTAATTGAAGAATTTGGGGTTTGGGGTACATTGAGTGGAAGAAACAGTAGAATTTGGTGATTACATTTAGTTCTGTAGTAACTACCCACAGGCTAGAGAGGCCTGAAGAAATTTGTGTTCTAAAGCCATTTGTTGTGCGAGTGATAGTCATCATGTTGGCTTTTATTGTTACTTTTTAATATAAAAGATAAAAACCAAGTGAGTTCTCCTTTTTGTGTTCAATATTCCATTAGCTGAACATCTTCCACATGTGTTTACAGAAATGTTTTATGACCTGAGTGTAACTTCAGAGGCTGAGAGCACATTTCCCCCAGCAGTTGCTTTAGAGCTCACTCGGGTAATCAGCTCCCAGCTTCCAGAACAAATTATAGTTTTCTTAAACAGCAGTATCATCAGTCATTCATTGATGTATATTTGAATGGAAAAAATGCCATGTGTTTCAACTTCATCCCCTTAAGATTTGCAATTAAGCTGTCAGTAGTCCGCTGTTGGTCTTAAAAGGTTTGGTTGGTTGGTTTGGTTTGTTTGACCTACGTACAGAAAAGGAATTTTCTAATCCTTTGGGTGGAGATGTGTCACTGGAAATGCTGCTACCTTGTGACAAAAATAATGCTGGGTTTACCATTAGTGGTGTCCATTGAGATTTATCAATTGTATTAAATAAATTGAGGCTCCTGCATTATAAGGGCAGGGTATTCTCTTTTTCTGCAGGGTATTAATTAAAACTAAGCCATGGTAGTAAGTAAAACCATGTCTGACAAGTGCTTAGAACAGAGCTTATTGGTACAGAATAAGTCTTTTAAAAATGTTAGCTATCACCGTCATCATCACCATCATTATCACCATCATTACTCCACTCAAGAAGCATGAATTTGAATTCTACTCTCTTGACTGCTGTCCTTCTGTATAGAGCAGTGGTTCTCAACCTTTTTGGCACCAGGGCCTGATTCTGTGGAAGACAATTTTTCTATAGATTGAGGTGGGGGATGGTTTCGGGATGATTCAAGCACATTACATTTATTGTGTGCTTTGTTTCTATAGGACTTCCCTGGTGGCTCAGACAGTAAAGCGTCTGCCTACAATGTGGGAGACCCGGGTTCAATCCCTGGGTGGGGAAGATCCCCTGGAGAAGGAAATGGCACCCCACTCCAGTATTCTTGCCTGGAAAGTCCCATGGACAGAGGAGCCTGGTAGGCTACAGTCCATGGGGTCGCAAAGAGTTGGACACGACTGAGCGACTTCACTTTCTTTCACTTTTGTTTTTAATATTATTACATCAACTTCACTTCAGATCATCAGGTGTTGGATCCTGGAGGTTGGGATCCCCTAGTATAGCATATATGTATGTGAGCAGCAAGGAAGTGGAAGGAAGGAATTAGAGACAAAGAGTCTTCTCACTTAGATATATGTTTGCATGCTTATATTCAGTGGAAAAGGAGATAAACTGAAGGTTTACTGGTAACAGCTTACTTTGTTTAGGAGACAATTTCCCTAAACTTTTTCTGTGCAAAATTAGTCCTGCATGATTTCCTAGGAGAAAAGAGGTGCCTTGTCAAATAAGTTTGTGAAGCACTACATGTTAATACTTCAGTTTTCCCTCAGTCCCCACCTTGGCAAATCGTAATGTCCTTTAGCACATTAAGAGAGATAAGTCCTTCAGGAAAAAAACCTATTTAATTTTTTAAACTAGTCTGACAAAGTTCCTTGGCCACATAACTCCTTTTTTGGGTAACTTATTAATATCTCCAGGCACTACTATTCTGTATGTAGTGGGTGTCCTATCCAAGATACAATCAGTCTTCTGTATCCACAAGTTCTGAATTCGTGGATCCAACCAACCGCTGATCAAAAATATTAGAAAAAATTCTAGAAAATTCCAAAAAGCAAAACGTAAATTTGCCACACCAGCAACTATTTACATTGTATGTACAACTATTTAGATTACTTTGAGAATTACATTGACAATATAATTAAGTACTACAGGTAATCCAGAGATGATTTGAAGTATATGAGAGGATATATGTAGGTTATGTGCAAATACTATGCCATTTGCATAAGGGACTTGTGCATTCACAGATTCTGGTATTGGGAACCAATCCCCTGAGGATATCAAGGACTGACTATATTTTCTCCTCTTTAGAGAAAGAAGATGCCAGTTACTCTCCATATAGGCAGTTGGAAGGGCAGGTCTTTGAGAGGCCATCTCATGTATGCAGATGTTCACCAGGCAGATGTACAGCAGTCTGGGGCAAGGGTGGGCCAGCCACCATGAGAAGTCCAGGGAGGGAAGAGAATTATACATCCAGCCCCTCTGTCCTGGGATTTAGAGTTAGGGGGATCTATCAAGGTAGAGAGAATGGCTGTTTTCAAGGCCTAATGCCAGGGAAGGATAATAGGACTCATGAAATAAAATTACCAGCAATTTAAAGAGAGGCTGGTCTGGTGGGCTGGCTCTGACACTAAGTAAAGAGGAGTGCAGACAGTGGTGGCAGAACTGACAATATAATTTGGCACCTAGTGCAAAATGAAATGGCAGGCCCCTAGTTCACAAAGTAGTATGAATTTCAAGACAGCAAGAGCAAAGCATTAAACCAAGAGCAAGGCCCTTCTGCCAAAGGCATTGTGTGACTGTGTGGATTGTACACCCATGAAGCCAGCCCTGGGTGATGGGCTTGGTTTTCTGAGGCTGTGCACAAGAGAACTGTTCTTGCCCTGGCTCTCTCAGAGCTGCCTTACTACCCGAGGAAGGAAAGTGAAAGTGTTAGTCACTTAGTTGTGTCTGACTCTTTGCGACCCGATGGATTGTAGCCCACCAGGCTCTTCTGTCCATGGAATTCTCCAGGCAAGAATACTGCAGTGGGTAGCCATTCCATTCTCCAGGGGATCTTCATGACCCAGGGATCGAACCCAGGTCTCCTGTATTGCAGGCAGATTTTTTAGCTGGATGGCCCAAGATGTTATCATACGTATATCTGCTGGTTGGCGCTGGCTGTCATGTGGGCCCCACTCTCCAAATGGATATTTAATCCTCAAAGAGGTTAGACTGGTCTGCTTTACATGGAGATATCAGGGCATCAAAAAGGCAACAACAAATTGCCGAGAAGTTTTACTGTGTCACCCTTAGTGCATTCTTTTAGTCAAAGCAAGACACAAGGCCATCTCAGATTCCAGGAGTGGAGAAATAAACTCTACTTCCTGAGGGCAGGAGCTGCAAAAAAGCTTGTGGCCATTTAAAAAAAAATCACATTACAATTTGTTAATTTTGCCTGTTCTTAACCTTCATATAAATGGAGTCATACTGACAGTATTCTTGTTTCTGGCTTCTTTGGTTTAACATTATGTATACGAAATCCAGCCATATTTTTCTGTGTGGCAGTAGACTGCTCTTTTCTATTGCTACTGCCCATATTCCACTATATGGATATACCACAATTTATTTATTCATTCTACTAGTGATGAACATTTGACTTGTTTCTAGTTTGTGGCCATTATAAAAAAAAGTTATTATTGATATTCTTTTGCATGTCTTTCAAAGGGTGTATGTACTCAACTATCTTGGGTATGTACCCAGGAATAGAATTATTGGGTCAGAAAGCAGACTAGGATTGAGCTTTAGAAAATATTGCCAAATAGTTTTCTGAAGTGATTGCATTAATTTACACACCCATAAACAATGTATGAGAGTTTTGGTTGCTCCATATCCTTATAAATACTTGGTACTGTCAGCTGTTTAAATTTCAGCCATTCTAACAGGTATTTAGTGGTATCTCATTGTTTTGATTTTGTATCTCCTTGATGACTAATGATGCTGAGCATATTTTTGTGTGTTTAATGGTCATTTGGCTATCCTTTTCATGAAGTGCTTGTTCAGTATTTTTGTGATGTGCCATTTAAAAAATTGGGTTGTTTGTCTTTTTCTTGTTTTGTAGAAGTTCTTTAGTATGCTATGAGTTTGTTATTGTATACATGTATTACAAATGGCTTGTCTTTTCCTTTTCTTAATGGTCTCTTTGATAGACGGAAGTTCTCAATTTTAACAAAGTCCAAATAATCAGTATTTTCTTTTATGATGAAAGTTTTTTCTGTTCTATTGTGAAATCTTTACCCACCCCATTGGATCTTGAATGAGTTTTATAGCTTTAACTATTACATTTAAGTCTTTCATCCATTTTAAGTTTAGTTTTGTATACACTATGAGATAGGGGTCCAAATTTATTCATTGACATGTGTTTAGCTTTTCCAGCGCCATTTGTTGAAAAGAACATTCTTTCCCCCATTGAATTGTCTTGGCTTATTAATGACAGCTTCTCAAAAGCACTGAAAACTAACAACACAGTAAGGAATACCATGTCAAAAATGAAGGGAAAATGGTAAAGAGCATGGAAGCTCAACAATATAACAGACAATACAAAATTTAAGGTAAAAATCATTACTAGAGATGAAAAGGGAATCATCATACAAATAAATGGTTCAATTCATCAAGAGATAAAAATATAAAATGTTTATGTTAATAACATAGCCTCTAAATATAAAGGCAAAGCATTGAGAATACCATAAGGAGAATTAAACAAATCCACAATTATAGTGGTAGATTTCAACATACTTCTCTCAATAGATGATAGTACAGTTCAGTTCAGTTCAGTCACTCAGTCGTGTCCACCTCTTTGCGACCCCATGAACTGCAGCATGCCAGGCCTTTCCGTCCATCACCAGCTCCCGGAGTTTACCCAAACTCATGTCCATTGAGTTGGTGATGCCATCTAACCATCTCATCCTCTGTTGTCCCCTTCTCCTCCTGCCTTCAATCTTTTCCAACATCAGGATCTTTTCAAATTGAGTCAGTTCTTCGCATCAGGTGGCCAAAGTGTTGGAGTTTCAGCTTCAACATCAGTCCTTCCAATGAACACCCAGGACTGATTTCCTTTAGGATGGACTAGTTGGATCTCCTTGCAGTCCAAGGGACTCTCAAGAATCTTCTCTAACACCGCAGTTCAAAAGCATCAATTCTTTGGCGCTCAGCTTTCTTTATAGTCCAACTCTCACATCCATACGTGACTATTGGAAAAAGATGATAGTACAAACAGAAAAAAAAATCCTCTCTCTCCTTCTCTCTCTATGTATATATACATACATACATATATGTGTATATATATATATACATAGACACATATATAATTTGAATACAATGAATAAATGTGTTTTTAATAAAATTATAATTTTAGAATAACTTTATAGAAAAGTTACAAAGATAGTACAGAGTTCCCATACCCTCTTCACCAAATTTCTCCTAATGTGAACATCTTTATTTTCTGGCTGTGCTATGCTGCTTGTGGGATCTTAGTTCCCTGGCCAGGGATGGAACACACACCCACTGCATGGGAGCATGGAGTCTTAACCACTGGACTTTCAGGGAATTCGTTCATGTGAACATCTTAAGTGACCACAGTACATTTATAAAAATTGAGAAATTAACATTGATAGATTTATTGTTAATTAAAGTGCATACTTTATTCAGATTTCACCAATTTTTCCACTACATCCCTTTTCTTTTCCAGTATCCAATCCAAGATACCACATTGCATTAGTTATCATGTCTCTTTAGTCTCCACCAGTATGTCACAATTTGTCAGTCTTTGTCTTTTATGACCTTGGCTAAATTTGCATGATCAAGTATTTTGTAGAATGTTTATCAATCTGGGTTTGTTTGATGTGATATTTTCTCATGATTGAAATTTTTCTCATGATTTCTCTTGGGTTATGGGTTTTTGGAAAGAACATCATAGAAGTAAAGTACCCATTTCTTTGCATCAAATGGAGGTATGTGACTTCAATATCACTTATTACTGATGATATTAACTCTGATCACTTGGTTAAGGTGGTGTCTTCCAGGTTTTTCCTTTGTGAAGTTACTGTTTTCCCTTTCCCATAGTCTATTCTTTGGAATTGAGCCATTAAACCCAGCATACCCTCAAGGAATGGGGTGTTAAGCTCCCCCTCCTTTTGGGTAGGATATCTACATAATTTATTTCAAATACTTTTGTGTGGGAGTTTTGTCCCTTCTCCCCCATTTATATATTTATTCAATCTATTTATACCTGTAGGACTCATGGATATTTACTTTATTCTCTGTATCATCCAATATTACTGTTATCTGTTTTATTGCTCGAATTGTACAATGAACAAATTTCAGCTAATAAAAAGATATTGAACACTTTATCAACATCTGCAGAATATAATTTTTTGACATACATGTGGAACACTTTTCAGATATGATTATGAACTGGGCTGTAATAATGTGCCTAACATTTCAAATAATTAAAATCAGAGAATATGCCAACTTTGATGCAATTAAATTAGGTATTAATTTCAAAAATATATCTATAAAATCCTCATATTTGAGAAATTAAAAATAGATTTTGAAATAACACTTGGATCAAGTAAGATATTGAAAATTAAGAGATATTTTGAATTTCACAATGAATATATTACATATAAAAATTTGTGGGATGCAATTAAAGTAGTACCTGGAGGGAAAATTGCAGTCTTTAATGTATATATTACAAAGAAGAAAGGTTGAAATTTAAAGAGCTAAGCTCATAGTTAAAAAAATTAGTTCAAAGATTGCAGAAGGATGAAAACAATAAAGATGATGTGAAAGACAATCACTGGACATTTAAGGAGCTAATTTTACACAGGCTGTTGCAATCAGGTGAATATTCCTTAAGAATGTCAGATAGAGGTGTATGTATGGAGAAAATTCCATTTCTAGGCATATACTCACAAATATCCCAGTAGACATGTACAATGTTGTTGTTCACAGCTGTTGCTAATGGTGAAAAAAATGGAAAGTGCACATTCATAGAGTGAACTATTAAACAGCAGGTAAAAAATTTTATTTTTGGCCGTGACACACGGCTTGCAGGATCTTATGCCCCCTAACCAGGAATGGAACTCATGCCCCCTGCAATGAAAGTATGAAGTCCTAACCTCTGGCTGCCAAGGAATTTCCAAAACAGCAGTTAGAATGAATGAACTAATCTTCCCTCATAGCTCAGTCAGTAAAGAATCTGCCTGTAATGCAGGAGACCTGGGTTCGATTCCTGGATTGGGAAGATCCCCTGGAGAAGGAAATGGCAACTCACTCCAGTATTCCTGCTTGGAGAATCCCAAGGACAGAGGAGCCGGGCAGGCTACAGTCCATGGGACCACAAGAGTCAGACACTACTTAGTGACTAAACCACCACCAATTTACAGTTATCAACATGTGAAGATTTAGAAAACAGCATATAAAGTGAAAAAGTCTGAAAAAAGTTGATACCATTTACCACAGAGGTAATGCTATATATTGTTTATGGATAAACATACATCTATAAAAGCATACCCAGGAAGATATACACCAACCTTGGGTTACTTTTGGAGAAAGAAGGAGAGAGGGAGACAGGGAGAAAATATGATGGAGGAGAACTTTAGCTGTATCACTAACATTAAATTTCCTTAAAGAAAAAGATTGAAAGTAAGTATGCTATCTTCACCAAAGTGTTATGATCCACAACTTCCTAGCTCTGTGATCTTGGGCAGATTAATTAATCTTTATGAACCCCAGTTTCCTGTCTATAAAAAGGCATAATAATTGTACCTGTAATTCATAAAGTTGTTTTGAGGATTAAGTGAGATAATATATACAGTGTGTGTGTGTGTGTTTTGCATAGTCACCACGTGAAAGTGAAGTGAAGGGAAAGTGAAAGTCATTTAGTCATGTCCGACTCTTTGCTATCCCATGGACTATATAGTTCATTGAATTCTCCAGGCCAGAATACTGGAGTGGGTAGCCTTTCCCTTCTCCAGGGGATCTTCCCAACCCAGGGATCAAACCCAGGTCTCCTGCATTGCAGGCGGATTCTTTACCAGGTGAGCCACAAGGGGAGCCCAAGAATGCTGGAGTGGGTAGCCTATGCCATCTCCAGTGGATCTTCCCAATCCAGGAATCGAACCAGGGTCTCCTGCATTGCAGGCGAATTCTTTACCAACTGAGCTATGAGGGAAGCCCTAATCACCATGTGAGCACTCCCTAAATCATAGCTGTTATTATTACCAGCAAGAAAGGATCCAAAGCATTTACTCAGCTATGGGTCAGTAAGGGCATATGGGAAAAAGTGCATTCCAGAGGGAGATGAGTGGCACTTCAGAGCCAAAATCCCTCTGGTGAGGGCACAGTGCTGAGGGTGCCCTTGGGCAGAGGGAGCAGGGCTGGAATGTTGCCTTCTCATTGTGCTGCTCCATTGGGTACAGCATCTGTCTCCTCTGAAGTAGCTGTGTAAGTTTGTCTTTCTTAGGGTGGTGGGGAATGAGTGCCCTTACCTGGTACAAGGTTTTAATCCCAAATTTCCATAGAAAGAGGTGGCACCTCTAGAGATGTCTGCTGTCCTATCCATTGACTTGTGAAGAGTAGGACAGAGTGGAGTGTGGAACTCAGACACTGGCAGAGCTGGTGAAGAAGTCATCATCTTCTCTTCTCAGCCTTGAGGCAAGTCTGGAAGAATAATTGATTTCTTCTGCCAATGGCTTTATGTCCTTTTCAGGTTAGTGAAATCTGGATAGAGTCCTGTCAGTGCTGCCTGTTGCCCATTCCTTTCTAATGGCAAAATGGAGTCCACTGAGCAAGGCCCAAAAAGGTTATGGAAAAAAAAATCGCAGGGGTACCTTCAGTTCAGTTCAGTTCAGTCGCTCAGTCATGTCCGACTCTTTGTGACCCACAGACTGCAGTATGCCAGGCTTCCCTGTCCATCACCAATTTCCAGAGCTTGCTGTGACTCATGTTCACTGAGTTGATGATGCTGTCCAATGATCTCATCCTCTGTTGTCCCCTTCTCCTGCCTTCACTCATTCCCAGCATCAGGGTCTTTTCAAATGAGTCAGTTCTTCGCATCAGGTGGCCAAAGTATTGGAGCTTCAGCTTCAACATCAGTCCTTCCAATGAACACTCAGGACTGATCTCCTTTAGGATGGACTGGTTGGATCTCCTTACAGTCCAAGGGACCCTCAAGAGTCTTCTCCAACACCACAGTTCAAAAGCATCAATTCTTTGGTGCTAAGCCTTTTTTATAGTCTAACTCTCACATCAATACATGACTACTGGAAAAACCATAGCTTTGACTAGATGGATCTTTATTGGCAAAGTAATGTCTTTGCTTTTTAATATGCTGTCTAAGTTGGTCATAACTTTTCTTCCAAGGAGCAAGCATCTTTTAATTTCATGGTTGCAGTCACCATCTGCAGTGATTTTTGAGCCCTCCAAAGTAGTCTGTCACTGTTTCCACTGTTTCCCCATCTATTTCCCATGAAGTGAAGGGACCAGATGCCATGATCTTAGTTTTCTGAATGTTGAGTTTGAAGCCAACTTTTTCACTCTCCTCTTTCCCTTTCATCAAGAGGCTCTTTAGTTCTTCTTTGCTTTCTGCCATAAGGGTGGTGTCATTTGCATATCTGAGGTTATTGATATTTCTCCTGGCACTCTTGATTCCAGCTTGTGCTTCATCCAGTCCAGCATTTGGATCTGTTCTTGGTGTTAAAACTAAGTTTTAAGCCTGGAACTCATGGCTAGAGCCAACCCACCACCCATTTGCCCTGTGGAAAGTACTGAAAAATTGCATTCTGTGGCATTAAAAAAAAAAGGCTGTGAGGTAATGTGGGGTTAGGCTTTTTGGTACTACCCTCACCAGATAAAAATATTATAGAAGTTGACTTCACCTCTTCCTGTTTATTCAATCATCAGCTTTAGTCTATTGACCTTTAGGTATCTAGTACCCTCAAAAGTTTCCTTCTTGCTGCCATTAGATCAAAACCAGAGCAATAGTCATTCTTTTTTTGTTTTTTTAAGATACAGGTGGAATCAATAAATTCTTTTTATTTTTAAAAAATATATAAATTTATTTATTTTAATTGGAGGTTAATTACTTTACAATATTTTATTGGTTTTGCCATACATCAACATGAATCCGCTACAGGTATACACGTGTTCCCCATCCTGAACCCCCCTCCCTCCTCCCTCCCGGTACCATCCCTCTGGGTCGTCTCAGTGCACCAGCCCCAAGCATCCAGTATCATGCATCAAACCTGGATTGGCGATTTGTTTCATATATGATATTATACATGTTTCAATGCCATTCTCCCAAATCATCCCACCCTCTCCCTCTCCCACAGAGTCTAAAAGACTGTTCTATACATCTGTGTCTTTTTGCTGTCTCGCATACAGGGTTATCATTACTGTCTTTCTAAATTGCATATATATACGTTAGTATACTGTATTGGTGTTTTTCCTTCTGGCTTACTTCACTCTGTATAATAGGCTCCAGTTTCATCCACCTCATTAGAACTGATTCAAATGTATTCTTTTTAATGGCTGAGTAATACTCCATTGTGTATATGTACCACATCTTTCTTATCCATTCATCTGCTGATGGGCATCTAGGTTGCTTCCATGTCCTGGCTATTATGAACAGTGCTGCGATGAACATTGGGGTACATGTGTCTCTTTCAATAAAACCAGAGCAATAGTCATTTTACACTTTTGTATAAATAAATTTATATTAATAACATAAATGTATTTTAAAGATGGCACAAGTGGTAAGCTATTTCTAAGAACTGTTAGGGCAAAAAAAGCCTGTCAGTTTCCTTCAGTTCTAGTCCAGTGATTTTTCTCAAAGGCTGTGCCCCCAGTTTTTCTGTCCCAGTTGGTCTATGCATGTCCTAAGATAATTACTGATCACAGGTCTGCCATTAGTTGGTTCCTCCCCTTCTGCTTCAGTCCCCTACCTTCTGTCCCAACCTTAAAACTCTCAGGTCCTTGGGGACTGAGAGTTCATTCCTCTTTGTTTCACACTGCAGCTCTGGGTTGATGGCTCATCTGTACCCACCCTCCCCTCCCAGTGTGATGATCCAAGCATGACTTGTCAGTCAGTTAGTCAGCTGGAGCTTAATGTTCAAGAGTTCCTGCTTCCTTAAGTTCTCCAGAACACCTTGGAATGTGAGCAGATGTAAGAAGTTGTGTATGTGAGTTGTTTGTGGTGAGAATGGGGGTAGGAAGACATAAAACTGTGAGTGACTTCAGCGAACATGTTCAACAGTGTTGTAACTTACAGATACTTGAGAATTAAACATGGAGAAAGGAAATACAAAAGTCCAGTTTGTCTATATAAAATGAATTTACAGAATCTGTTTACTCTTTGTAGCTAGTTTTACCGTATGGACAATAATAACTATGCAAGTTGTCAATATGAGTCAGATGAAATTGATTGTAAGCTATATTTACTTATGATGTGACACTGTATTCAGCTATGCTCATGCTTGTGTTGATTATCTATAATGGTTTTCTGCCCATATATTCTGTTCCCATGGGGGAAAGAATTCATGGAATGGGGCTCTAGTGTTTCTAAGATTAACTGCCCAGGTGCCGCCTCTCTTTTCTTTCCACATCTTCTGGACAGCCATATCACAGAGGTCGTTGTGGGTTGCAAAGTACAATAAAATAAAGCATATGTAATAAAAGGTGTAAATTTTCCTAAAGCAGTATAAAATTGTTCCTCAGTACTCAGCATATATAGCTTATATTTACTGTATATGCTTTTCTCTATTCTATTTACCACCTTTGATTCCTAGGAGATTAAATCTGCACAAGCGTAGATACATACTAATATGATGAACTTTAAAATGTTATTTTCCTTCCTTTATCATCAATGATTATCATTTAAAGTTGTTATGAAGGCTTTGTGACAGAGGTGACACTAAAATTGAAAGTATATGAACTTACTGAAAATCATGTAAAAATTAGCTATGTTTTTAATGTGGTTTCTCAGATTGATTAATTTATGCAATTGAATTGTTCTACTCTCTTGTAAACATATATTCACACTTTGCAAACTTGCACACCTGCAAAGTAAAGTGTGGTGGTATTTGTGATGTTATCATTGTTTCATCAAGAATGATAACTCAGTCAGGTTACTTTTAAAAATCTCACTGTATAGGCCATTATCTATCACTTTCTTGTTCCAACACAGTGGAAATTTATTCCATAAAGGTCTTAAAGGTCAAATGTATCTTAAATTTGATAATAATTTAAAAAAACCTTGGCATTTATGAAGCGTTATTGCATTCATTTAGAAATAGTTTGAAACTGTTATAAAGTTTGACATTGTATGAAAGCACTTCCCCTCAAGATAGATGCCTCAGTTTGGCACTGGTGAATTTTTTTCTTTAGGGATGTGTATGTCTTTTTTTGCGGGGGTGGGGGCAGGAGGGGGGATCACACTGTGGAGTCCTAACCACTGGACCACCAGAGAATTCCCCAAATTACTTTTTTTAAAAAATTGAAACCATGACAGGGACATCTTCTTATAGGGTTCAGTTTGAATTTTAAACAGCATTATAGAAATCATGGAACAGTTTGCTTTTCCCTCTTTCTTCCCCATATCTTCCATTATTCTGTTGTTCCTTCCCTTTGGCATTTACAAGCACCATTAAGTAACTAGAACTATATTAGGTGCTAGGGATCCAGAAATGAAGGGATACAGTCTCTGCTCCAGAAAGACTTGTTGGTGAAAAAGAAGACTAAAAAACTCATTCCAGTATGGGATGTAGAGTGGTCTTCCTGGAGGAGGTGATAGCTGAGCTGGAAGGATGAGTGAGAGATGACAAGGAGATGAAATTAATCTTACTTGGATTATTAATGGTTTGGGGCTATGATAGCTTTCTTTATACCCAAAATGACAGAGTAGAGAACCCTGGGGCTCTGTCCCTCCATTAAAGCAACTAATGAGTTGGCAAAACACTGTTAGAATCAACTTTTACAGAACTCTGGAATCTAGTTGAAAACTTATAACAACCGGGGGAAAACTTAATGAAGAAAAATGCTGCTGCATTGCAATGAGAGAGTTCTCTGGTGTTTTAAATTGTCTACCAGCCCTTCCCCACATACCAGATGGGAGGCAGTCCTGAGGAGAGCAGCCTGTACTCTTGGTCCAGGTTGTCAGGCACCTCAGGGAGCAATTATAGACCTTATTCTAAAAGAAGTATGGTTGTTTATTTATTTTTTTTCAGTCTGTCTAGTGGTTCCTGGAAGGATTGGTACACAAGCGCTTGCCTTTGTTTTGTCCATTTCAGAGCATTCCCAGATCTGGGGCGGCTTCCCAAGTGGCATTTGCCAAAAGCGCTTAAAAGCAAAACTATTGGCCAGAGCAGCTTGGGTCAAGGGATAATCATCAGGAAAAACAAGAGACAGATCAAAAAGCCTTGATAAGAAAGAGTTTGGGAAAGGGAATCTATGGGGGAATGAGAGTTTTTGAAATCTCTTGCTTAAGTCAGGGAATTGAGAAGGCCATGCATATGCCCAAGACTGGATAAATATTTAGAAAAGGCCTAATGCTCACAAAAGATCCTAAATTTTCACTTCTGGTTGACCTTCAGGCTCTGCACAAGCAGGAAGTAAAGGTGAGGGCAGGGTTGTAAATGGCTTGGCTAAGCATTGAAGCCATGTGCCAAAACAATCTTCCAAGAGTGGGGAAGAGTTTTAAAAATTCTTTTAAAAAATATTATTGGGCTTTAGGTGTTTAGAGATACTCTGTTAATACATTAGCTGACCACTAAACTAATGGAACAGAGGTTTCAATGGCCACATATGATAAAGAATAGAAATTTTATAAAAATAATTTAGAAAGTAGCTAAAATGACAATAACTCAAAACAACTAGCAACAACAGACAAAACAAACAAAAAATTGAGTTAATTTTTGTATATGGACTGAGGTAATAGTCTACCTATTACCAGATATACAGTCTCACATATGCAGATGACACCAAATTCATGGCAGAAAGTGAAGAAGAACTAAAGAGCCTCTTGATGAAAGGGAAAGAGGAGAGTGAAAAAGTTGGCTTAAAACTCAACATTCACAAAACTAAGATCATGGCATCTGGTCCCATCACTTCATGGCAAATAGATGGGGAAACAGTGGAAACAGTGGCAGACTTTATTTTTGGGGGCTCCAAAATCACTGCAGATGGTGATTGAGGCCATGAAATTAAAAGACGCATACTCCTTGGAAGGAAAGTTATGACCAACCTAGATAGCATATTAAAAAGCAGAGACATTACTTTGCCAACAAAGGTCCATCTAGTCAAGGCTATGGTTTTTCCTGTGGTCATGTATGAATGTGAGAGTTAGACTGTGAAGAATGCTGAGCACCAAAGAATTGATGCTTTTGAAGTGTGGTGTTGGAGAAGACTCTTGAGGGTCCCTTGGACTGCAAGGAGATCCAACCAGTCCATTCTAAAGGAGATCAGTCCTGGGTGTTCCTTGGGAGGACTGATGCTGAGGCTGAAACACCAGTACTTTGGCCACCTCATGCAAAGAGTTGACTCATTGGAAAAGACTCTGATGCTGGGAGGGATTGGGGGCAGGAGGAGAAGGGGACGACAGAGGATGAGATGGCTGGATGGCATCACCAACTCGATGGATGTGAGTTTGAGTGAACTCCAGGAGTTGGTGATGGATAGGGAGGCCTGGCGTGCTGCAATTCATGGGGTCGCAAAGAGTCGGACACGACTGGGGGACTGAACTGAACTGAACTTGGAGAGTATTGCCATCTTAACACAACAACTTCCAATTCATGAACATGAGGTGTCTTTGCATTTATTTAGGTGTTCTTCACATTCAGCAAATGGCAATCCAATCCAGTACTCTGGCCTGGAAAATCTCATGGATGGAGGAGCCTGATAGGCTGCAGTCCATGGGGTTGCAAAGAGTCAGACACGACTGAGTGACTTTACTTTCACTTTTCACTTTGATGCATTGGAGAAGGAAATGGCAACCCACTCCAGTGTTCTTTCCTGGAGAATCCCAGGGACAGGGGAGCCTGGTAGGCTTCCACCTATATGGTTGCACAGAATTGAACACGACTAAAGCAACTTAGAAGCATCAGCAGCAGGACATTCAGCAATGCTTCATGATTTTCAGTGTATAAGTCTCGTACTTTTTTGATTAAATTTATTTCTAAGTATTTTATTCTTTTGACAGTACTGAAAGTGAAATTCTTTTCATAATTTTCTGGAAATGGAATTGCTCTTTGCTAGTGAATAGAGATACCACTGATTTTTGCATGTTGATCCTGTACTTTGTCACTGTGCTGAATTTATTAGTTTTAGTACTTTCTTGTGAATTCTTTGAGGATTTCTGTATATAGGATCATGTCCTCTATAAGGAGAAACAATTTTAGTTATTCCTTTCTAATCTGGGTAACTTTTCTTTTTCTTATCTAATGGCTTGAGCTGGAAGTTCTATTCATTGTTGAATAGCAATGGTACATGTGGTATTCTTATCTGTCCCTGATCTTAGCAGGGAAGCTTTGAGTCTTTCACCATTTAGTATAATGCTGCTGCTGCTGCTGTGCTGCTGCTAAGTCGCTTCAGTCATGTCCAACTCTGTGCGACCCCATAGATGGTAGCCCACCAGGCTCCCCTGTCCCTGGGATTCTCCAGGCAAGAACACTGCAGTGAGGTGCCATTGCCTTCTCTGAGTATAATGCTAGCTATGGGTTTTTCATAAATGCCCTTTATCAGGTTGAGGACATTCCTTTCTATTTTGTTTTTTGAGTGTTTTTCTGTTCCCTCATGAAAGTGTGTTGCAGTTTTTAAAAAAATCTTTTTGGTATTTATTAGATGATCATGTGGATTTTTCCCCCTTCATTCTAGTAATATGGTGTATTACAGCCATTGATTTTCATTTTGGAGCCATCCTTGTTTTCCTGAGGTAAATCCCAGTTAGTTATGTTTTAGAATTCTTTTAATGTGAGGCGATCCTAAGATGGCAGAGGACTAGGACGGGGAGACCACTTTCTCCCCCACAAATTCATCAAAAGAACATTTAAACGCTGAGTAAATTCCACAAAACAACTTCTTAATGCTGGCAGAGAACATCAGGCACCCAGAAAAGCAGCACATTGTCTTGGAAAGGAGATATTTCATCAACAGTGCTGTATAGATGGAGAAGTCTTGAGGCTACTGTAAAAATAAGACTGAAAACCAGAAGCAGGAAGCTTAAGTCAAAATCCTGAGAACACCAGAGAACTCCTGACTCCAGGGAACATTAATTGACAGGAGCTCATCAAATGCCTCCATACCTACACTGAAACCAAGCATCACCCAAGGGCCAACAAGTTCCAGAGCAAGACATACCACACAAATTTTCCAGCAACATAGGAACACAGCCCTGAACTTCAATATACAGGCTGCCCAAAGTTACTCCAAACCCATTGACATCTCATAACTCATTACTGGACACTTCATTGCACTCCAGAGAGAAGAAATCCAGCTCTACCCACCAGAACACCGACACAAGCTTCCTTAACCAGGAAACCTTGACAAGCCACTGGTACAACCCCACCCCCAGCAAGGAAACTCCACAATAAAGAGAACTCCACAAACTGCCAGAATACAGAAAGGCCACCCCAAACACAGCAATATAAACAAGATGAAGAGACAGAGGAATATCCAGCAGGTAAAGGAACAGGATAAATGCCCACCAAACCAAACAAAAGAGGAAGAGATAGGGAATCTACCTGATAAAGAATTCTGAATAATGATAGTGAAAATGATCCAAAATCTTGAAATCAAAATGGAATCAGAGATAAATAGCCTGGAGACAAGGATTGAGAAGATGCAAGAAAGGTTTAACAAGGACCTAGAACAAATTTTAAAAAGAGTCAATATATAATGAATAATGCAATACACGAGATAAAAAACACTCTGGAGGGAACAAATAGTAGAATAACAGAGGCAGAAGATAGGATTAGTGAAGTAGAAGATAGAATGGTAGAAATAAATGAATCAGAGAGGAAAAAAGAAAAACAACAACAACAAAAAATGACGTCAATCTCAGAGACCTCCAGGACAATGTTAAACACCCCAACATTCGAATCATAGGAGTCCCAGAAGAAGAAGAAGACAAAAAGAAAGACCATGAGAAAACACTTGAGGAGATAATAGTTGAAAACTTCCCTAAAATGGGGAAGGAAATAATCAACCAAGTCCAAGAAACCCAGAGAGTCCCAAACAGGATAAACCCAAGGGGAAACACCCCAAGACACATATTAATCAAATTAACAAAGATCAAACACAAAGAACAAATATTAAAAGCAGCAAGGGAAAAACAACAAATAACACACAAGGGGATTCCCATAAGGATAACAGCTGATCTTTCAATAGAAACTCTTCAGGCCAAGATGGAATGGCAGGACATACTTAAAGTGATGAAAGAAAATAACCTACAGCCCAGATAACTGTACCCAGCAAGGATCTCATTCAAATATTAAGGAGAAATCAAAAGCTGACAAGCAAAAGCTGAGAGAATTCAGCACCACCAAACCAGCTCTCCAACAAATGCTAAAGGATCTTCTCTAGACAGGAAACACAAAAAGGGTGTATAAACTAGAACCTAAAACAATAAAGTAAATGGCAATGGGATCATACTTATCAATAATTACCTTAAATGTAAATGGGTTGAATGCCCCAACCAAAACACAAAGACTGGCTGAATGGATACAAAAACAAGACCCCTATATATGTTATCTACAAGAGACCTACCTGAAAACAAGGGACACATACAGACTGAAAGTGAAGGGCTGGACAAAGATATTCCACGCAAACAGAGACCAAAAGAAAGCAGGAGTAGCAATACTCATATCAGATGAAATAGACTTTAAAACAAAGGCTGTGAAAAGAGACAAAAAAGGATGCTACATAATAATCAAAGGATCAATCCAAGAAGAAGATATAACAATTATAAATATATATGCACCCAACATAGGAGCACTGCTATATGTTAGACAAATGCTAACAAGTATGAAAGGGGAAATTAACAATAACACAATAATAGTGGGAGACTTTAATACCACACTCACACCTATGGATAGATCAACTAAACAGAAAATTAACAAGGAAACACAAACTTTAAATGATACAATAGACCAGTTAGACCTAATTGATATCTATAGGACATTTCACCCCAAAACAATAAATTTCACTTTTTTCTCAAGCACACACAGAACCTTCTTCAGGATAGATCACACCCTGGGCCATAAATCTAGCCTTGGTAAATTCAAGAAACTAGAAATCATTCCAAGCAACTTTTCTGACCACAGTGCAGTAAGATTATATCTCAATTACAAGAGAAAAACTATTAAAAATTCCAACATATGGAGGCTGAACAACAGGCTGCTGAATAACCAACAAATCACAGAAGAAATAAAAATATGCATAGAAATGAATGAAATGAAAACACAATAAACCAAAACCTGTGGGACACTGTAAAAGCAGTGCTAAGGGGAAGGTTCATAGCAATACAGGCATACCTCAAGAAACAAGAAAAAAGTCAAATAAATAACCTAAGTCTACAACTAAAGCAATGCCAAAAAAATGCTCAGACGACCGCACAATTGCACTCATCTCACATGCTAGTAAAGTAATGCTCAAAATTCTCCAAGCCAGGATTCAGCAATACGTGAACCGTGAACTCCCTGATGTTCAAGCTGGATTTAGAAAAGGCAGAGGAACCAGAGATCAAATTGCCAACATCTGCTGGATCATTGAAAAAGCAAGAGAGTTCCAGAAAAACATCTATTTCTGCTTTATTGACTATGCCAAAGCCTTTGACTGTGTGGATCACAATAAACTGTGGAAAATTCTGAAAGAGATGGGAGTACCAGACCACTTAACCTGCCTCTTGAGAAACCTGTATGCAGGTCAGGAGCAACAGTTAGAACTGGACATGGAACAACAGACTGGTTCCAAATAGGAAAAGGAGTATGTCAAGGCTGTATATTGTCACCCTGCTTATTTAACTTCTCTGCAGAGTACATCGTGAGAAATGCTGGACTGGAAGAAGCACAAGCTGGAATCAAGATTGCAGGGAGAAATATCAATAACCTCAGATATGCAGATGACACCACCCTTATGGCAGAAAGTGAAGAGGAACTAAAAAGCCTCTTGATGAAAGTGAAAGAGGAGAGTGAAAAAGTTGGCTTAAAGCTCAACACTCAGAAAATGAAGATCATGGCATCTGGTCCCATCACTTCATGGGAAATAGATGGGGAAACAGTGGAAACAGTGTCAGACTTTATCTTTTTGGGCTCCAAAATCACTGCAGATTGTGACTGCAGCCATGAAGTTAAAAGATGCTTACTCCTTGGAAGAAAAGTTATAATCATCCTAGATAGCATATTGAAGAGCAGAGACATTACTTTGCCAACAAAGGTCCATCTAGTCAAGGCTATGGTTTTTCCAGTAGTCATGTATGGATGCGAGAGTTGGACTGTGAAGAAAGCTGAGCACCAAAGAATTGATGCTTTTGAACTGTAGTGTTGGAGAAGACTCTTGAGAGTCCCTTGGACTGCAAGGAGATCCAACCAGTCCATTCTGCAGGAGATCAGCCCTGGGTGTTCTTTGGAAGGAATGATGCTAAAGCTGAAACACCAGTACTTTGGCCATCTCATGCAAAGAGTTGACTCATTGGAAAAGACTCTGATGCTGGGAGGGATTGTGGGCAGGAGGAAAAGGGGAAGACAGAGGATGAGATGGCTGGATGGCATCACTGAGTTGATGGATGTGAGTTTGAATGAACTCCAGGAGATGGTGAAGGGCAGGGATGCCTGGCGTGTTGCAATTCACGGGGTCGGAGACAGTCGGACACGACTGAGCAACTGAACTGAATTGACACCTAGAGCAACTAGAAAAGGAAGAAATGAAGAGCCCCAGGTTTAGTAGAAGGAAAGAAATCTTAAAAATTAGGGCAGAAATAAATGCAAAAGAAACAAAAGAGACCATAGCAAAAATCAACAAAGCCAAAAGCTGGTTCTTTGAAAGGATAAATAAAAGTGACAAACCATTAGCCAGACTCATCAAGAAACAAAGGGAGAAAAATTAAATCAATAAAATTAGAAATGAAAATGGAGAGATCACAACAGATAACACAGAAATACAAAGGATCATAATAGACTACTATCAGCAATTATATGCCAATAAAATGGACAACTTGGAAGAAATGGCCAAATTCTTAGAAAAGTACAACTTTCCAAAACTGAACAAGGAAGAAATAGAAAATCTTAACAGACCCATCACATGCAAAGAAATTGAAACTGTAATCAGAAATATTTCAGCAAACAAAAGCCCAGGTCCAGATTACTTCACAGCTGAAGTCTGCCAAAAATTTAGAGAAAAGCTAACACCTATGCTACTCAAACTCTTCCAGAAAATTACAGACGAAAGTAACTTCCAAACTCATTTTATGAGGCCACCTTCACCCTAATCCCAAAACCTGACAAAGATGCCAAAAAGTAAAAGAAAACTACAGGCCAATATCACTGATGAACAAAGATGCAAAAATCCTTAACAAAATTCTAGCAATCAGAATCCAACAACACATTAAAAAGATCATACACCATGACAAAGTGGGCTTTATCCCAGGGATGCAAGGATTCTTTAGTTCAGTTCAGTTGCTCAGTCGTGTCTGACTCTTTGCAACCCCATGAATTGCAGCAGGCCAGCCCTCCCTGTCCATCACCATCTCACTCATTTCACTCAGACTCACGTCCATTGAGTCCGTGATGCCATCTAGCCATCTCAACCTGGGTCGTCCCCTTCTCCTCCTGCCCCCAATCCCTCCCAGCATCAGAGTCTTTTCCAATGAGTCAACTCTTTGCATGAGATGGCCAAAGTACTGGAGCTTCAGCTTTAGCATCATTCCTTCCAAAGAAATCCCAGGGTTGATCTCCTTCAGAATGGACTGGTTGGATCTCCTTGCAGTCCAAGGGACCCTCAAGAGTCTTCTCCAACACCACAGTTCAAAAGCATCAATTCTTCGGCACTCAGCCTTCTTCACAGTCCAACTCTCACATCCATACATGACCACAGGAAAAACCATAGCCTTGACTAGACAGACCTTAGTTGGCAAAGTAATGTCTCTGCTTTTGAATATACTTTCTAGGTTGGTCATAACTTTTCTTCCAAGGAGTAAGTGTCTTTTAATTTCATGGCTGCACTCACCATCTGCAGTGATTTTGGAGCCCCTAAAAATAAAGTCTGACACTGTTTCCACTGTTTCCCCATCTATTTCCCATGAAGTAATGGGACCGGATGCCATGATCTTCATTTTCTGAATGTTGAGCTTTAAGCCAACTTTTTCACTCTCCTCTTTCACTTTCATCAAGAGGCTTTTTAGTTCCTCTTCACTTTCTGCCATAAGGGTGGTGCCATCTGCATATCTGAGGTTATTGATATTTCTCCTGGCAGTCTTGATTCCAGCTTGTGCTTCTTCCAGTCCAGCATTTCTCATGATGTACTCTGCATAGAAGTAAAATAAGCAGGGTGACAATATACAGCCTTGACGTACTCCTTTTCCTATTTGGAACCAGTCTGTTGTTCCATGTCCAGTTCTAACTGTTGCTTCTTGACCTGCATACAGATTTCTCAAGAGGCAGGTTAGGTGGTCTGGTATTCCCATCTCTTTCAGAATTTTCCACAGTTTATTGTGATCCACACAGTCAAAGGCTTTGGCATAGTCAATAAAGCAGAAATGGATGTTTTTCTGGAACTCTCTTGCTTTTTCGATGATCCAGCAGATGTTGGCAAATTGATCTCTGGTTCCTCTGCCTTTTCTAAAACCAGCTTGAACATCAGGGAGTTCACGGTTCACGTATTGCTGAATCCTGGCTTGGAGAATTTTGAGCATTACTTTACTAGCATGTGAGATGAGTGCAATTGTGCAGTAGTTTGAGCATTCTTTGGCATTGCCTTTCTTTGGGATTGTAATGAAAACTGACCTTTTCCAGTCCTGTGGCCACTGCTGAGTTTTCCAGATTTGCTTGCATATTGAGTGCATCACTTTCACAGCATCATCTTCTAGGATTTGAAATAGCTCACCTGGAATTCCATCACCTCCACTAGCTTTGTTTGTAGTGATGCTTTCTAAGGCCCACTTGACTTCACATTCCAAGATGTCTGGCTCTAGATAAGTGATCACATCATCATGATTATCTGGGTCGTGAAGATCTTTTTTGTACAGTTCTTCTGTGTATTCTTGCCACCTCTTATTAATATCTTCTGCTTCTGTTAGGCCCATACCATTTCTGTCCTTCAATATCCACGAATCAGTCAATGTAATACACCACATTAACAAATTGAAAAATAAAAGCCATATGATTATCTCAATAGATGCAGAGAAAGCCGTTGACAAAATTCAACATCCATTTATGATAAAAACTCTCCAGAAAGTAGGAATAGAAGGAACATACATCAACATAATAAAAGCTATATATGACAAACCCACAGCAAACATTATCCTCAATGATGAAAAATTGAAAGCATTTCCCTTAAAGTCAGGAACAAGACAAGGGTGCCCACTTTCACCGCTACTATCCAACATAGTTTTGGAAGTTTTGGCCACAGCAATCAGAGCAGCAGAAGAAATAAAAGGAATCCAAATTCAAAAAGAAGAAGTAAAACTCTCACTGTTTGCAGATGACATGATCCTCTACATAGAAAACCCTAAAGACTCTACCAGAAAATTACTAGAGCTAATCAATGAATATAGCAAAGTTGCAGGATATAAAATCAACACACAGAAATCCCTTGCATTCCTATACACTAATAATGAGAAAATAGAAAGAAAATTTAAGGAAACAATTCCATTCACCATTGCAACGAAAAGAATAAAATACTTAGGAATATATCTACCTAAAGAAACTAAAGACTTATATATAGAAAACTATAAAACACTGGTGAAAGAAATCAAAGAGGACACTAATAGATGGAGAAATATACCATGTTCATGGATCAGAAGAATCAATAGAGTGAAAATAAGTATACTACCCAAAGCAATCTATAGATTCAATGCAATCCCTATCAAGCTACCAACGGTATTTTTCACAGAGCTGGAACAAATAATTTCACAATTTGTATGGAAATACAAACAACCTCGAATAGCCAAAGCAATCTTGAGAAAGAAGAATGGAATGGAGGAATCAACCTGCCTGAATTCAGGCTCTACTACAAAGCCACAGTCATCAAGATAGCATGGTACTGGCACAAAGACAGAAATATAGATCAATGGAACAAAATAGAAAGCCCAGCGATAAATCCACACACCTATGGACACCTTATCTTTGACAAAGGAGGCAAGAATATACAATGGGGAAAAGACAATCTCTTTAACAAGTGGTGCCGGGAAAACTGATCAACCACTTGTAAAAGAATGAAACTAGACTACGTACTAACATCATACACAAAAATAAACTCAAAATGGATTAAAGATCTAAACCTAAGACCAGAGAGGATAAAACTCCTCGAGGAGAACATAGGCAAAACACTCTCCAACATAAATCACAGCAGGATCCTCTATGACCCACCTCTCAGAACATTGCAAATAAAAGGAAAAATAAACAAATGGGACCTAATTAAAATTAAAAGCTTCTGCACAACAAAGGAAACTATAAGCAAGGTGAAAAGACAGTCTTCAGAATGGGAGAAAATAATAGCAAAAGAGGCAACTGACAAAGAATTAATCTCAAAAATATACAAGCAACGCCTGCAGCTGAATTCCAGTAAAATAAACAACCCAATCAAAAAATGGGCCAAAGAACTAAACAGACATTTCTCCAAAGAAGACATACGGATGGCTAACAAACACATGAAAAGAAGCTCAACATCACTCATTATCAGAGAAATGCAAATCAAAACCACAATGAGGTACCATTTCACGCCAGTCAGAATGGCTGCGATCCAAAAGTCTACAAACAATAAATGCTGGAGAGGGTGTGGAGGAAAGGGAACCCTCTTACACTGCTGGTGGGAATGCAAACTAGTACAGCCACTAGGAGAACAGTGTGGAGATTCCTTAACAAACTGGAAATAGAATTGCCTTATGACCCAGCAATCCCACTGCTGGGCATACACCCTGAGGAAACCAGAATTGAAAGAGACACATGTACCCCAATGTTCATCGCAGCACTGTTTATAATAGCCAGGACATGGAAGCAACCTAGATGTCCATCAGCAGATGAATGGATAAGAAAGATGTACATATACACAATGGAGTATTACTCAGTCATTAAAAAGAATACATTTGAATCAGTTCTAATGAGGTGGATGAAACTGGAGCCTATTATACAGAGTGAAGTTAGCCAGAAAGAAAAACACCAATACAGTATACTAACACATATATATGGAATTTAGAAAGATGGTAATGATAACCCTGTATGCGAGACAGCAAAAGAGACACAGATGTATAAAACAGTCTTTTGGACTCTGTGGGAGCAGGAGAGGGTGGGATGATTTGGTGGAATGGCATTGAAACATGTATAATATCATATATGAAACGAATCACCAGTCCAGGTTTGATGCATGATACAGGATGCTTGGGGCTGGTGCACTGGGATGATCCAGAGGGATGGAATGGGGAACGAGGTGGGAGGGGGCTCAGGATGGGGAACATGTGTACATCCGTGGTGGATTCATGTTGATGTATGGCAAAACCAATACAATATTATAAAGTAATTAATGTCCAATTAAAATAAATAAATTTATATTAAAAAATTCTTTTACTGTGCTGCTAGATTTCATTTGCTAATATTTGGTTGAGAAGTTTTATAAAGAGTATTGGTCTATAGTTTTCTATTCTTGTGATGTCTTTGTCTGGCTTTGATAACATTACTAGTCTCATTAATGAGTTAGAAAAGTGTCCCCTCCTCTTGTTCAGAAGAACCTGAGATAGAGTTCTGTTAATTCCTCTTTAAATATTTGGTAGAATTCACCATGGAAGCTTTTCTGTGTTGAAAGGTTTTTGGTTACTTACTTTTTAATCTATATTTTTTACAGGTCTGTTCAGATTTTGTATTTCTTCTTGAATGTGTTTTAGTAGTTTGTGTGTTTCTAGGAATATGTCCATTTCATCTAACTCATTGGCATATAATCCTTCATAGTAGTCTTTTATAATCCTTTTTATTTCTGTAAGGTTGGTGGTAAATGTCCCACATTTATTCTAGATTTTAGTAATTTGAATACTTTTTTCCTGGCACAATCTATTTAAGTTTGTCAACTTTTTTGATCCTTCCAAAGAGCCATCTATTGTTTCATTTATTTTTTCTATTTTTTTCTCTTCTCTGTTTTGTTTATCACCACTCTAATTTTTATTTCTGTTCTTCTTTCAGCTTGCTTTGAGTTTAGTTTTCTCTCCTTTTTATAATTCCTTAAGGTGGGCTAGTTAGGTTGTGAATTGATATGTTTCTTTTTTCAAATGTAGGCCTTTGTAGTTATAAATTTCCCTCTGAGCACTGCTTTCACTGAATCTCATTAGTTTTGGTATGTCGTGTTGTCATTTTCATTAATCTCAACATACTCTCTAATTTCCCTTGGTTTATTTCTTCAACCCGATGGTCATTTAGTAATGTTATTTAATTTTCACATATTTGTATATTTTGCATATTTCTGTTTTGAGTTCCAATTTCATTTCATTGTGATCAGAGGACATACTTAGTAAGATTTCAATCTTCATACATTTATTGAGGCTTGTTTTGTAGCCTCACAAAATGTTTATCCTTGAGAATCTTTTATATGCATTTGAGAAGACTATGTATTATAGTGTGCTGTTTTGGGGTTGACTGTTCTACAGATGTTGGTAAGGTCTATTTAGTTTATAGTGTTGTTCGAGTCTTGTATTTCCTTCATGATCTTCTATCAAGTCTTTCTATCAATTATTGAAAATGGAGTATTGAAGTCTCCAGCTATTACTGTAGAACTGCCTCTTCTCTCCAATTCTGTCTACTTTTGGCATGTATTCTGGGATTTTGATGTTAGGTGCATGTATAAGATGCACATACATTTATAATTGATATACTTTCTTGATGGATTAACCCTTAAAATGTTTTTATTGAAGTGTAGTTGATTTCCACTCTTGTGTTAGTTTCAGGTATACTGCAAAGTGGTTCAGTTATATGTATATATCTATATATATTTTCAGATTCTTTTCCATTATCAGTTCAGTTCGGTTCAGTCGCTCAGTCGTGTCCGACTCTGTGACCCCATGAATCGCAGCACGCCAGGCCTCCCTGTCCATCACCAACTCCCGGAGTTCACTCAGACTCACGTCCATCGAGTCAGTGATGCCATCCAGCCATCTCATCCTCGGTCGTCCCCTTCTCCTGCCCCCAATCCCTCCCAACATCAGAGTCTTTTCCAATGAGTCAACTCTTCACATGAGGTGGCCAAAGTACTGGAGTTTCAGCTTTAGCATCATTCCTTCCAAAGAAATCCCAGGGCTGATCTCCTTCAGAATGGACTGGCTGGATCTCCTTGCCATTATAGGTTATTACAAAATATTGATTATCTTGTAATAGTTTCTTGTGCTATATAGTAAATCCTTATTTATCTATTTTATATGTAGTAGTAAGTATTTGTTAATCCCATACTCTTAATTTATCCCTCTCCCATCATCTTTCCTCTTTGGCAACCATAAATTTGTTTTCTATATAGATTGACTTTTAAAAATATATAGATAAAATATCCTCTTTTTTAATCTAACAATTTTTGTCATAAAGTATACTTTGATATTTGGAGAGCTACTCTAGTTTTTAATTATTACTGTTTGTATGGGATAGCCTTTTCTATCTTTTTATTATACTTGCAACCAATTCAAATCTTTGAATCTAAAATGAATCTCTTACAGACAATATACATCTGGATCATGTTTTTAAAAAAGTATCTATTCTTCCAATCTCTCCTGTTTAACTGTAGTTTAATCTGTTTGCATTTGATATAATTACTGATAAGGAAGGACTTCTGATATTTTGCTATTTGCCTTCTAAAATGTCTTATATCACTTCCTATTCCTCCATTACTACTTTTTTTTTGTATTTCACTGATTTCTTTTTTCTTTCTTTTTTTTTGTAGTTTACCACTTTGATTTCCTGCTTATTTCTTTTTCTGTATATTTTAAAGCTATTTTCATAGTGGTTGCTCTTGGAATTACAATGAACATGTTAATTTGTAACAGTATATTTTGGATTAATACAAACTTAATTTCAACAATGTACAAAGTCATTGCTCCTATATAGCTCCACCCCCTTTATGTTGTTACTGACACAAATTACACCTTCATACATTGGGTACCATGAAGACAGATTTATATTGTTTTATATAGTCATCTTTTAAATCCTATATTAAAAAAGAGGAATCACAAAATACAGTAACACTGTCTTTTGTATTTATTTATTATGTAGTTGGGCTTCCTGTAAAAAATCAGCCTGTAGTGCTGGAGCCCCAGGATACACAGGTTCAATCACTGGGTCGGGGAAGATCCCCTGGAGTAGGGCATGGCAATCCACTCCAGTATTCTCCCCTGGAGAATCCCATAGACAGAGGAGTCTAGCGGGCTACAGTCCATAGGGTCGCAAAGAGTCAGACACAACTGAAGCGACTTAGCACGCATGTAGTTACCTTTGAAAGTGAAAGCATTAGTTTCTCAGTCCTCTCCGACTCTGCAACTATGGGCTGTAGGTTGCCAGGCTCCTCTGTCCATGGAATTCTCCAGGCAAGAATACTGGAGTGGGTTGCCATTCTCTTCCAGGAGATCTTCCTGACCCAGGGATTGAACCTGGGGCTGTGGCATTGCAGGCTGATTCTTTATTGTCTGAGCCACCAGGGAAGCCCATAGTTACCTTTAGCGTGTGCTTTGTTTTTTTGTGGATTCCAGTTTCCTTTTGGGGCTACCAGCAGAACTCCTTAGCATTTTCTGTAGGGAAAACACAGGTCGTGAGAGCATTTAGATTAAAATAAGAGAGACATCCTTCGTAAACAGGGTTGATCAGGTGAACATGACAGTGAACTTACAGGGCGAGTTCAGAAGAATTCATTGCTCAATCACAAGATTTTCTTGATGACAGATTCTGCTGCTGCTGCTGCTGCTAAGTTGCTTCAGTCGTGTCCGACTCTGTGTGACCCCATAGATGGCACCCCACCAGGTTTCTCTGTCCCTGGGATTCTCCAGGCAAGAATACTGGAGTGGGTTGCCATTTCCTTCTCCAACGCATGCATGCGTGCTAAGTCGCTTCAGTCGTGTCTGACACTGTGCGACCCTATGGACAGCAGCCCACCAGGCTCCTCTGTCCACAGGATTCTCTAGGCAAGGATACTGGAGTGGGTTGCCATTTCCTTCTCCAGACAGGGATTCTAA
The DNA here is from genome assembly GCF_014754425.2 of Oryx dammah. NCBI lineage: Eukaryota > Metazoa > Chordata > Mammalia > Artiodactyla > Bovidae > Oryx > Oryx dammah. Next base: position 31,473,677 of record NW_024070207.1, on the reverse strand, counting down.
GTTCGTCTGTTCAGGATGCTGAGGGAAATGTGCCGACAGTGGGCTGACTGCATTAAAGGTCTGAAGTGTATTTAAAAACTATGGGAGAGGCAGGTGAGACAAAAGTAGAACTGCACCCACCTTGGAAAAGACTGTGATGCTGGGAGGGATTGGGGGCAGGAGGAGAAGGGGACGACAGAGGATGAGACGGCTGGATGGCATCACTGACTCGATGGATGCGAGTCTGAGTGAACTCTGGGAGTTGGTGATGGACAGGGAGGCCTGGCGTGCTGTGATTCATGGGGTCGCAAAGAGTCGGACACGACTGAGTAACTGAACTGAACTGAACTGATGCAGCTACAACCAGTTAGAGATTCATTCCACCATGCTGGGTATTGTCCTTCTGAAGTTCTAACAATAAAGCCTTCTAGAGGCTCACTGTGGCGCCCAGTGCAGCTTCTGGTCCACTCACCCTGTAGAGGGGGTGCTTGCTGGGAGGCAGATCCCAGCAGGCCTTGCGGGTGGCTCAGCACGACTGTGACGTGTCTCGCCTATGACGTGTCTTGCCGTCAACTGTCAAACTGAGGTTGGGGTCATGAGGAAACCTGCTTTACTCTCTGTGAGGAAAACAGGAACCTCTGAGGGAGGAAGGCCAAGGCTGGGCTAGGACTGAAGGAGGACTGACCCGGCAGGTGAAGGGCAGACTTGGTAGCAGCCACAGCTTTGGCTGCCGTGGCTGCTGGGAAGTGGCATCTTCCTCAGTGAGGTGGTTGGTTGACTAGGCCTCGGCAGCCATGGCGGTGAACTTTGGGGACTACACCAGTGCTTTCGTCACAACGATGTAATAAGTTTCATCAACAGTGAGGTCCTCATGAACGGAGGTGACCCCCTGATTTCTACATGGCCTTCCACTCGCGACCCTGGGATGAGGTAGAGGATCGGCTGCAAGTTGTCATAGCTAACCCACAGGTGCCGCACGCCATCAAGAGGGCCTGTGCCTGGAGTGCGCTGGCCTTGAGCGTGCGTTTGGGCATGAGACAGCAGGAGCGGCAGGAGTGTCAGATCCGGTGGCTGCAGGAGCAGGTAGAGAAGCGAGAAGAGACTTCCTGGGCCCTGGCCTCTGACCTGCAGTGCGTGCGTGAGGAGCGGGAGGAGATCGTTGCACAGTTGCGCTTCACCCAGGCCTCACTGCAGCAGGTGCTGAAGGAGTGTGATGTGCTTCGTGGGCGGCTGCTCCAGGTCCCCCCATTGGCCCAAGAGATGGGGCCTGGGCCTCCAGCCAAGCAATTTGGGGCAGTAGCACAGCCCATGAGCATGGAGCAGCAGGTGGCTATGGGGTTGCATGGCAGGCCTTATTCTGAGGCAGCTGCCCATATGCTGAGGCAGATGCTTGCCCCGAAAGCTGCTGTTTATATGCCGGGACCACCGAGTCCCTGGTTCCAGGCTATGCAACCCCCTGTGCCAATGCCGAGGCTGTATCCATTTCCATACCATGCACCATTACCCATGGGATCGGCATTCTTGCCACCTGTACCACCAGCAGAAGCAGAAGCTGCAGTAGTCCCGTTTCAGATGCCTTCTCAGGGAATAAATCTACCTGGCCCACTGGTTGAAGTGGGCTTTCAAGAGAAGATGGCCCCCCGGGCAATGAGAAGAGCTACAGCCAGGGGGAAGGTCACGAGATCCTGCAGGGTACAGTCCCTTTAGGGGATATCAGAAGTCTTAACCAAGAAGAAGGTCAGGAGAGATCACAGGAGATGGTCCCCCTTGGGGATAGCTGGAGCCACAGCCAAGAAGAAGGTCCAGAGAGACCCCAGCAGATGATCCCTCTGGGGATCAGTGGGAGCCACAGCCGGGAAGAAGTTCCCAGAAGATCCCAGGGGACTGTTCCCCTAGGGGACAACAGAAACCAGAATCAGGAGAGAGATCTAGAGAGATTCCAGAGGATTCTCCCCCTGGAGTACAATAGAAGTCACAAGCAAGAAGATCCAGAGAGACCCCAGGGGACTGACCACCTGGGAGTCAGCAGAAGCCAGAGCCAGGAAGGAGGTCCAGAGAGGCCTCAGGCAACTGCCCAGGGGGACAGCTGGAGCCATGATGGGAGAGAAAACCCAAAGAAACAACAGCTTCAGGGGCAGAAGACTGAGAAACCAAAAGGGAAAAAAGCCTTAGAATTGTACCACAAGGAGAAGTCTGCCTCAGGTTGCAGTTCAGTGAATTGGAAGTGCTCATGGTGTAAAGTGATAACATTTCCATGGTGCAAGTCCTGCTATTCAGGAAAGTCTGCAGGGCAGTTGAGAGTGGAGGCCCGGACTCAGGACAAACTCAGTGATTTCAGGAAGGTAAGTGAGAATGGAAACACTCCAAAGAAAAACCAATTTCCTAAGAACCCATACTCTTTTGATAAGAAAGTACTCATTTACTTTATAGAAAATGTGAAACCAAAATTATGATATAAAAAATTAAAGTAATTAATTATCCCATTACCTAAATAACAACTTTTTATCATTGTGGGTATACATATACACGTAAATAATGTGTGTGCTCAGTGTCTTCAATCATGTCCGAATCTTTGTGACCCTATGGACTGTAGCCTGCCAGGCTCCTCTGTCCATGGGATTCTCTGGGCAAGAATACTGGAGTGGGCTATCATGCCCTCCTCCAGGGGATCTTCCTGATCCAGGGATTGAACCCAAGTTTCTTATGTCTCCTGCATTGGCAGATGGATTCTTTATCATTAGTGCCACCTGGGAAGCCCACACATAAATATATACATATATGTTTTTCATTACTTGAAGAAAGATGGATGGCTTTTGAGTATCATACTCTAAGGAATTTCTCCTAATTGAATTTATGTTCCCAGGTGCTGAATTCTACATGGTTGATTACTGATTGACTGACATCCCAGAGAAGCTGAAGTCAAGACTTTTAATTTTTCCTTTTTCACTGTTTTTCTGTTTTGTTTCTTTCTTTTAAAAAAAAATTTATTTATGGCTGGCCATGCTGGATCTTCATTGCTACTCGCGGGCTATCTTGTTGCAGCCAGTGGGATCTATTCTTCTTTGCGTTGTGTGGACTTCTCATTATGGTGGCTTCTCTTGTTTCAGAGCCCAGGCTCTAGAGCTCTCAGGCTCAGTAGTTGTAGTGCATGGGCTTAGTTGCATAATGTGGGATCTTCCCAGACCAGGGCTGGAACCTGTGTCCCCTGCAATGGCAGGTGGATTCATAACTACTGGACCACAAGGGAAGTCCTTCTGTTTTCTTAGTAATCTTGTTTTCCAGAAGATGCCATGTCTTTGGCTGGAAACAACCATGCATTTTTAGTTATAAGCTATATTGGATTTTGGGAACCCTGCTGTTCCTTGAAAATGCTATTGTTCATTTGTTAACTACTGCAAAGCTCATGTTTGCTTTTTTTTGTTGTTTTTTAAGTTTTACAGGTGAGAGTCTGTTTTTATGTCTCTGAGCCCTACAGAATTTGCTTCTTCTGAAGAATCTGAACCTATCCCGTTAGATCTTCCAAGAGCCTAAGACATAATCCTTATTTCTATCTGACCCATACCATGGTGAGACCCCACACTGACTGGATCTGAGAAGAGAGAAAAGTCAGGGAAGAAGAGATGCTTTGGCAGTTTGGAGAGAAGGAGGGCAAAAGAATTTTGTTAGGATTTAAATTCTCTGTTGGGGCAAGGAATTCAAAGAGTTGAAGGATGAAGTGTTAAGTTGTATAGATGATAGCAAATTTGTTGAATTTCATTTAAGTCATTAAACAAATAGTTATTTTCTGATATGTGTTAGAAGCTAGAGTTATACGTTAATATCTGGTGCATACCTGATAACCTGATTTGGTGAGTTTGGTTAGATAACAGGAGAGAGCCAACTTTGGGATACAAATTATATCTGGAGTGATTTCTTTGTCTCTTATGTCATGTGGCCTTTGCATAAACCCAGTTGAAATAGCATCCAGATATTTCTGTAGTTCTGGGGGCAAGATCAAAGGATTTATGTGGATGGACTTGATTTGCCAATAGCTCATCTCATTGGTCCCAGATGACACAAATGAGTAGTGGCAAAGAGCAGAAAAGTGGCCTCACAAAAGTGCAGGCAAGACTTTTCTGGTACTCCTGATTTCCTCCCTCGAGAGGGACAGCTAGTTCCTGAAAGACCACTGACTGACTGTCTTAAAGAAGGGCTTGGGGGAGTGTTGGCAACACAGCTTCAGGCAGCCACCATACCAAGCCCCTTTCCAGCCAGTGGATGAAGAACAAACTGTGTTCTAAGCACAGACATTGTGCTATGGATGGTGCTTCTCTTGGGAGGACTAATTGGATTAAAAGTAGAACTGGACTGGGACAAGTACTCTTGAGAATGCCCTTGGGCCCTTCTCTTCCACTTTGTGTGTTCTCTGCTGGTGCTCTGCTCCCCTGAAGGAGCTGCTGCAAGCCAGGGGAAGCCAGGATGGAGCCCAGGGGCTGGAAGTCAGATCAGCCTCCAGTCTGAACAAGAGGTGTCCTCAAGTTTCCCCAGGAGATTCCAGCTCACCAGGCTCAGCCTTTGTCAGAGGTTTTCTGCTTCTAACTAGTAATAGAGTGTTCACTTACCTGCTGTGTCTTCTATGTTGTGTGTACCGAGGGGCAGGTTTGCTCAGAAGTGGTTTAAATCTGCCTCTTCCCTCCATCCCACTGAGGTGACTAGAGAATGCCATCTCATTTGCTATTGAAGGGCCCCTCCTCTTCCTGCGGGTTACTCACGAACTGGGGGGAGGGACTTCCGTGGGGTCTTCAGTCCATTGTGATTGTCCCTGCTCCCCTCACTGTCCATGTCCTTGAAGGTGGGCTTCTCTGCTACTCCTGGGCCCATGGGGCACGAGAGGAGAGGTGAGGTGAGGTGAGGAGAGGAGGGGGCTTCTGCCGAGGCTGGGATGTGTCCAGCTTCCCTGTCTGCACCAAGAAGCCAATTCCCTGAGGCCCTGTCTCCCAGAAGTGCCTTGAGCAGAAATTTCTGCCCTGCAGGGCACTCTCCCCTCCCTCCTATGCACAATCCCATCAAGGTGCTCAGGATTCTGGAGAAGAGCCAGGTTTAGCCAATTGGCTAATATGGCAAATGTTTGCAGAGGCAAAAGGGGTAGAGTCTGGCTCCCTGCTTGGTGTAGAGACACATGGGGCAGAGAAAAGACATGAAGCTGCCCCACCAGCATCCTCACTCCCAGGGTCCTGATTACTGGGAGGCCTTGGTTATTTGGGAAGGTGCTGGGGAGGAAGGGAACCATCAGGGACATCAACATAAAGCTAAGCTTTCTGGGTTGGAAGCTGGTTTTGTGATATACTTGTGTATGCTGATAACTCCCTGGAATTCTGGCAAGAGGAGATTTTGGAATTTTCCAGCATAATCCATTTTGGTGTACCAGCAGATCATTTTAGATCTCACTACATTTGCTGCTTTATGGTTTCAAATGGACTCTGCTATTCATTGGTATACCTTTAGGTCTGCATAAAAGCACTCACCTTGTGCATAGCTTTTATGTAGTTAATATAACTGTCTTTCAGGGCTGAATTTTCCCAAAGCAACCAGAATTATTGAGGCTGTCAAGTCACTACTTTCTTCTGGGTTGGGTACACACAGGAGAAGACAGGAGGTTTTTGAGGCAAGAACCTGGGGTTTGGAATTAGAGAGACCTGAGTTTAGATACTTGCTCTGCTATTCACTGGCTTTGTGAACTTAAACAAGTTACTGAACTTCTCTGAGCCCCAATGAGTGGCTGTTCCTTTCCCCTGCCCTTAAGGTTCTTCTCTGGATGCTGTAGTAATGAATATATGGGATTATTAATGATCTTAACAGTTAACATTGAGTGCTTACTATGTGCTAGGCACTCTAAGCACGTTACCCTTTTGGTGACTGTATATTAGTTCTTCCAAGTGAATATTATCATCCCCATTTTACAGATGTGGTAACTCAATACTGAAATTTGGGAATTGGTGAAGCCTGGTTTCAAAATGATATTTTACTGATTCTAACATCTGTGCTCTCGCCATTGTAACACACTGCCTTAACCTTTTTTTACCCTTATTAAGTAATATATTTGTAAGTTAACATGGATTATCAATGCCTAAGCCCAATGAAATGACTGATGGAGAGACTTTGAGGCATAGTGGCAATCTGGTGGTCAGGAGCTGCTCTTTTAGAATCTCTCAGGCTTTGGGATATATGACCATCTAGGCTGCCAGTAAGTAGGAACACTGATTATTTCAGGACTGCAAAAAAAAAAAAGAGGTACAGTAATTTAGGCAGTGGGAATGACTTGCATTTGATTCAACAGATTGGCCTTATGAAAAGGTCATTAAGCCGAGTTCAATATTAAGATAGGGACTTCCCTGGTGGTCCAATGGTTAAGACTCTCAGCTTTCACTGTATGGAGTGCAGGTTTGATCCCTGCTCAGGGAACTAAGATCCCACATGCAACGTGGCATGGCCAAGAAAAAAAATACTATTAAGATAGAGCCCATCTTGCTTATCTAAAGTGAAAGTGAAAGTCCCTCAGTCGTGTCTGACTCTTTGTGACCCCATGGACTGTATAGTCCATGGAATTCTCCAGGCCAGAATACTGGAGGGGTAGCCTTTCCCTTCTCCAGAGGATCTTCCCAACCTGGGGATCGAACCCAGGTCTCCCACATTGCAGGTGGATTCTTTACCAGCTGAGCCACCAGGGAAGCCCAAGAATACTGGAGTGGGTAGCCTATCTCTTCTCTAAGGGATCTTCCGCATCCAGGAATAGAACCAGGGTCTCCTGCATTGCAGGTGGATTCTTTACCAACTGAACTATCAGGGAAGCCAACAGCTTATCTAAAGTTGGTCTGAATTACTCAGTTTTTGTTTTAAGTGGGTAAGGTGCCAGCTCAAACAGTCCAATAAGTTATGTCTATGTACTTTTCAGTGAATAAGTAGGGGGAAAAGAGACTTCAAATCTCTAGACATGTTGCAATGGAATCAATGTTTTTAAAATTAGGGTACCAAATCTAATGCGGAATTCGAGAGAAAGACATAATTTCCTTATCACAAGCTTCGTAAAGTTTCAGCACCAAATAGTAGCAGACTTTAATTATGTGGTGCAGGCATTGTGTGCAGCACTCCTGAGTGGTTACATCACTTCTAGTATGTGACAGAGTGAGGGCGCTAAGCTTCACATAAACTTTAGCATACTGAAACCACCCTGGCCTGCGACCTTCTGAGGCTGCTGTAGAACAGATTTTTTCATTGGCTATGTTTGTTCTTCAGTACTTCAGACAAGTGTTCAAGACCATGATGAAACAGGTGTAGGAAGTGCTGCTGTGCTGGTAGCAATATCCCCAGGGGATCTATTTGGTAAACCCTGTTTGGTTTGCTGCTGGAAGCACTCTAGCCAATGGACCTCAGAATCCCCCCTGTAGGTCAGATCCTGGCCCGTCTAGCTCAACTTCTTTGGGGCTTAAGGCAATTGTAGAAAAGCATCATAGCCTCCCTAGGGTCAAGTTTACTTTATTACTATTTTTAAAAATTTTGGCTGCACTTGGTCTTTGTTGTGGTGCACAGGCTTTCTGATACACCATGCGGGGACTTCTCTAGTGGCTCATGGGCTTAGTTGCCCCACAGCATGTGGGATCTTAGTTCCCTGACAAGGAATTGAACCTGAGACCCTCCATTGGAAGGTGGATTCTTAGCCACTGGATCACCAGCGAAGTCGCTTACATCATTTTTAGATAATAAGAAATGCCAACAGGAGTCTCTAGCTGTTTACCACTTTATAGATAAAGCAAACAGCATTCACGGAAAGAAGGCTACCTATGCACCGAGCATGGTGTTAGATTCTGTAGAGGCAATCATTATTGCCCTCAGCGGTCTCCTCTTCTGTTCAAAGAAATAAAGCAAATATACATCAAACACCAGTTATCAGCCTTTTTCTTCAATTGTTGAAACATATTTTCTGGCCTGTAGATGTTGGTTTTCAAAGGATTCTGTGTATCAAACAGCGTTACTTAACAAATAATTATTTTCTCAGTTAAAATTAAGAAAGTCTGTAAAAGTTTCCTCACACAAGGTTGATATAATTCCAACTAAGAGCAGTTACTTGACATTTAAGTTTAGGATTTCTGAGAGGATTCAATGAGTATTATTATTATTATGACATGCAGCCTAATCACAGGCAAATGGACCATTTTACTAGGCTCTTTGTAATACCGACAATACCCCCAAATCCATCATTACTTAAACTTCTATGAACTTTGGGAGCACAAGTTAGGAGAAAGTTGTATAGGAAGCTGGTAGTTTTAATACATGTTAAATACCAGTGAGTGCTAAAAGATTTTAGAGCAGTCTAAGTTCAGTATGGACCATTTTAGTTTGCAAAGTTTCCACGATAGTCAGATAGTTTCACATTATGCCCTCATTTGACTAAACAGTTGCTAGAAAAGTTGACTTTGTTTTACTTCAAAATAATATGCAATATTACAGTTTCACTTGTGACATTCTGAAGCTTTTTGTTTTTATGTTTATACCTACTATTTCATGTTTTATTCTTCATTCTGCACTACATTACAAAAATAATTGCGCACAAGGCAGAAACTTGTGATTGCTTTTTTGGTAGGCAGCGTTAAACCATACTCCAGTGTTTAGAAAATGATGACAAAGAGCTCTCTGATGGTTTTGTCTGTAAGTAAAAATTTTAGGATATTTAATCTCATTTAAAGATTTTTTTGTTTGACATATATTTACTTTGATCACTTCAATAAGCCATAATGTTTCCAGGAAAGAAAAGAATGAGCAAATATTGAAAATTTCATGCCTTTACCACTACAGTCCCTGATATCGTCTAGACAGTTTTGAAACTGCAGAACACATACGACCTGCTTTGTAAAAGACTCATACTATTGGACTCCCTGCTGATCGATGTTTCTAACATTTTTTCATGAAATATTTATTACTGAGAAGGAAAAGAAAAATAATGCCAATATTGCATCTGTAACTACAAAATGCATTTAGAAATCCACCATTAGCTATTTTGCTTGCTGGGATATATTTCACTTGTATTTACTGAGCTGCTTAGGGAAACATTTATATAGTCCATTTCATTGCCAAATTTTGGTGTTTGTAGTGTATAGATCAAAGTGGTCATCTATGTTTTTCAAAGCATCAGAGATTTTGTAAAAAATGCTCAGGCTAAAAAAAAAATGTATGGACAAAATAGTCTCTGTGGGGACTTGCCTGTCCCCACTTGTAGTCCAGTGGTTGAGAATCCACTTTCCAGTGCAGCGGACATGGGTTCCATTCCTGGTCAGGGAACTAAGATCCCACGTGCGGTGGGGCAACTAAGCCTGTGCACTGCAACTAGAGAGGCCCATGTGCTACAACTACTGAGTGCATGCACTCTAGAGCGCTTGCTCCACAATTAGAGAAAGCTCTAGGGCCACAACAAAGAGCCAGCACAGCCAAAAATAAATAAATAAATAAAGACAAACGGTTTTTTAAATAGTAGTCTCTTGGACTTTAATCTTTTAGTTTAAGCGTTAGTTGTGGAACTTCATTTCTGAGCTTCCAAGAAAGAGAACAGATTTTTATAAGGAAAGCTGGAGCCTCCCCTACAAAGAAGTGCTACTTTTTTATATTTATATCATATTCTGAGTGCCCCCACCGAGGATGAAGGGAAGTAGAAAGAAGATTCAGTCACGGTCCAGAGACAATGGGTTTGATGAGAACATCAAAGAGCTCCACGATGATTTATATGTCTGTCAGGTGCTGAGTTGTGGGATGTGAAGAATTGTTTCCAAAAACCCAAATGAGGCAGACCACAGGATTGTCGTTGGTAAACAATGAATGTGAAAGAAGTCAATGTCAGAAATGATATACTCCTTGAGACAAATAAGAAGCTACACTTTGCAGAGGGTTCTTTCAACAAAGGGAAAGAGGAAGGGGAAAGCAAGGGAGCTAACTACGTGCAAATGCCATGTTAGGATCTGTGTGTGTAAAGAGGAATAAGACATCATTCTTATTTTCTAGGAGTGCAAAGACTAGTAGGAAAAAGAAACTTTGAGTGTCTCTTAATTTCCAGACAGATCTTGTATGTCATTTCACTTTATCTTCACAGGGAAAGATAAGTAAAAACTGGCTAGGCATGGCCTTCATTTGATCTAGAAAAAGACTTGGGCAATAAGACTTTACCAGTATATCCAGGTCTGTCCAGTGTACAAGATGCCTGGACCACTTAAAAAACAAATGACTCAGGGATCTATTATTTTGCATGGATAAGCTGGTGATCCAGATCCCAGACCTTGAAGCCTGGGCGAATAGACCTTGACTCTGTAGGAACCTTCCATGGCCTACTGCCCAACGAGGCTCAGGATAGAACAGTGTATCTGACCTCATAAGACATATATAGATAGACATAGACATGCTACAAGTCAGGGCATGGGAACATTTGACAGTTGAGAAGTGTGAGAAGAATATTCTAGAAGTCAAAATTACAGTTGCTAGATAGGAAACTGAAGCCTGACCAATCTGGTGCAGTGACCTCAGAATTAATATTGGGAGGCAGAGGAGGATATGGGGAGATGCACAGGCTCTGAAGTCAGCAACCTGTGTTCAAATCCAGGGCCTGACACTGACCGGTTGTGAAACCTTAAGCAAGCTACCCAGGTCTCTTGAGTTTTGGCTTCCTCATTGGTAAAACAGGGATAATAATAATATTTGCTTCAGAAGGTTGTTGATATAAATAAATGAGATAATTTATGCAAAGCGCTTAGCAGGAGTGCCTGGAATGTAGTATTTGGTTAACAAATATTTAAAACCTCAGAAGCAGGCAGAGTTTCAGCTAGAATTAGGGAGTACCTTCTGAGTCATGAAGGAGGTAAGCTTTGGACAAGTAAAAGGAACTACATGTAGCAGACAGAAAGATAAAGACTTGGCTGTCTCAAGCAGGTTGTGCAGATTTAGAATATAAACCGAGTTAGATGCCCCACTAGTGTGCCCTTAGAGCCCCTTCCCTCCCTCTATGACAGCTCTTATTGAGTGAATTTTAATTGTTTACTTGTCTGTCTTCACTGGACTATGAGCTACGTGAGTTCAGGTTTATGCTTTTCCTCTCTCTGACCTAACTACCTACCACAGTGACCGTCATACAGTGCTCACGCTCAGCTGCCCAGTTGTGTCCAACTCTTTCCGACCCCAAGGACTGTAGCCTGCCAGGTTCCTCTGTCCATGGAATTCTCCAGGCAAGAATACTGAAGGGGGTTGCCGTTTCCTCCTCCAGGGGATCTTCCCAACCCAGGGATCGAACTCGAATCTCCTGTGTCTCCTGCCTTGGCAGGTGGATTCTTTACCACTGGGAAGCCCCCATCATGCAGTATGACCTGGAAAGCCCCTGTCATACAGTAGATGCTCATAAAAGTTGGTTAAAAGAATAAACATTTTTTAGAGGCTTAAATGAGCACACACAACACTGTTTCTGACTCTTGACTTACAAAAGGGTATTAGGAAAATTAACCTCATAGATAAACTGATATATTATCATACAAAGGTGATCTTTTTTTAAAAAAACACTTTTATTTTTTTCTTGTCTCATTTTTGTAAAGGAAGTCAATTTCAGTAAGAGAGAATGTGTAAACTCACCACAGGTGATGATATTATAACACTGTCACAGGAGAATTCACACCTATAGATGAGCTAGTTGAAGAACAAAGTTAGTTTTGAAAGGTTAGAGAAAAAGATTTTGAAATGTGAGATCCACTCTATAAAACTAACCACCCTTGCCATCATCCTTTTAATCTAACTGGGTTTGAGAATAGCCTAGGGCATTTGAAATGAAGACAATTAACACCTCAGACAGGGCATCCACACACAAAATACTGTCACCTCTCAGAGACCTCAGGAGGTGGCAAGTTTAGATAAAAAGATACTTTTGACCTTGGTTGACAGTTTGTCAATGCTTTTATATTTGATTTAAATGGCATTTATATTCTAAAAGGCTGTAGTTTGCTTAAACTGTGAAGTTCTCTTCCTTTTCCTCATGATTTTTATTTCTTAGTTTATTTAAAAACAACAGGAATGAAAATGTTTTCTCTGTTGGGTGAGACCTGAGGAAACAACTCTTGTTTCTTGCACTTAAATGAGTTCAGTCCATCCCTCCTCTGGCTCTCTCTAAAGAATGCTTGGCTTTTGTTTAAAGCCCAGAATGTTAAAGTTGGAAGTAGCCTTAGGGGTCATCTGGTTCAACACCATTGAACAGATGGAGAAAATGAGGCTCAGAGAGAGGAAGTGATTTAGTAGCAAAATATGGAGTGTAATCAGTGTAATTGCTGGATTAGTCCTTCCAATTCATCTTCCTATTTTAAAAGTGGGCCAAAAAAAAAAAAAAAGGTGGACCAGAGGCATGTAGGATCAAATTTGTGTGTGTGTGTGTGTGTGTGTGTGTATTTTTTCCTCTTATTTTCTTGAGAGCACTAATTTCACTCTCTAAAACAAATATATTTAGCATCTAATATGTTTTCGACACTGAAGATACAGGGGTAACCAAGGCACACAGAATCCTGCCATCATGGACCCTGTGTTCCAGTGCAGGTGACAGACAATGAACAATCAGGTAATTCTGCTTCTAAGGGGATTATATTTGTATTAGAGGGCCTCATCTTCCTTCGTCTTTCTCTACTGGTGCCCTGCAAGTTCTCTTGCTTCCCCCTTGTATTTTTCACCCTTTCTTCTCTTGTGGGTCTGGTGAGAGAGAAGCGAGCCATTACAATTCCTCTTTCTTTACACTTCAAGCTCAGTGTGAAATTTTGAATTTGCTAAAATCAGGTTTAGTACCCGTGTAGCACTAGAGTGAAGATGTCAGTATTTTTCATCAACACTGCAGTAGTGGGCTGGCTCGGCTGTCAGCTTGCTTGTGAGATGACAACGAGGGACTGGATGTGAGAGTTGTACTATTACCTTATAATTTATCTGTTCCTTTTTAATACAGTTTTAGTTGTGCTGAACCCCATCGTACCTGGCTGCTTTGACAGGTGTGCTATTTTAGCAACATAGGACAAAACAGAGAGCTAAAAGAAGAATGCATGCTACACTTTTGCTGTCAGCTCGAGGTTGCGACGTTCCTAAATTTGCGGATGATTTGTTCAGGGTTGTTCAGAGACAAAAAAGCTTAGGTTTTGTTTTTGCCTATGTGACACTGCATGTTCTCACAGTTCATCCCGTAGGTGGGCTGCTGTCCATAGGGACTGAATGAGAGGATTCCCTTCCCTATCTTCTGCTTTCATCTTTGAAATTCCACCATTGTGATGGATTTGTCCACTCAAAATATAAAGAGTTCAGGGTGGACTAACTTCTCAAATCCTTAACACTGGTGTATGCATTCACTTATCAGATCAATTTCTTCCCTGACCCAAAGCATGAAAAAGGGTGACAGATGGAGTCGGCCATAGCAAGTGAAGTAGGAAGATAATGAGACAATCTCGGTTCAGTTCCCCAGAGCCATCCCCCCGCCTGCTGTTTTATTTTATTTTTTTTTATTCTTGGTGTGGCAAGTGAATGTAGGAGGCTGATGTTTACAGTTTATCTTCCAAAGTTGTTAGATTCTAAGGCTGAGCATGCATCAATCAAGGAGAGTTACTATGAACTGCCATTTAAAAGGTAGAGAGTTGTTTTCAACCCTAGTGGATGGCAAATATCTGGCTTTTGGTGTAAGGCAGCTTTGCAACATCTGATCCATCGGTAGGACTAGTGAGGATTTAAAAATTGTTCTCCCTATTGGGGTCCCAGATGGGCCAGGCTCTCAAGGAACTAGGTGGGACATTGCTGAAGAGACACAATAGACAACATAATTTCAGCTACTTAAATTTCAATTTTAAAAAGTATTTTACAGGGATTTCCCTGGTGGTCCAGTGGTTTAAGATTTCACCTTCCAATGTAGTGGGTGTGAGTTTGATGAAGGCCCCCTAGAGAAGGGCATGACAACCTCCTCCACTGTTCTTGCCTGGAGAATCCCATGGACAGAGGAGCCTGGTGGGCAACAGTCCACAGGGTTGCAAAGAATTGAACACAACTGAAGCAACTTAGCATACATGCATGGGGAGCTAAGATCCCAGATGCCTTGCAGCCAAAAAGCCAAAGCATAAAACAGAAGCAATATTATAAAAAATTCCATAAAGACTAAAAATGGTCTACATCAAAAACAATCTAAAAAGAAAAAGAAAAGTATTTTACACACTCAAAAGAAAAAATGTAGAAGAGCGTTCAGCTTCAAACATTAGACAAGGTCTTGTTCTAGTGAAAAATGAGGAAGTTTGGGGAAAATATTACTTAATAGCACATCTTGAAATACAAGAGAGAAGGAAATAAAGGTTGAAAGGTTCTAAAAAATTTGATAGCTTAGCATCAATTGAACAAAAACCATATTCTCTATTAACTACAGATGATAAAAGATACAACACAATTATCAACACTCACAATGGACTTAAGTTTGATGTCCCAAATGCTAAAAGGTAGGCCCTGCATGTCAAAAGGCACAGACAAGTCCACATAAAGGCAAAGCACCAATGAAATGATTTATTCTCTCATCTAAGACCCATCAAATAGATACACGTGGAACATCTTTGGACAGATAGATTTTTGTTCCTCAACCAGCACTTTGGCATCTTGGACAAGAAGGCTGGAAATGTTTGATTTGTTCAGGATCAAGATTGCTGGAGATGACAAGGAGGAGTCAAAGAGAAGGAGGAGGGCTTGGGGAGGGGAGGCAGCGGATCCCAAGTTTGCTGTTCACTTCTTGCCTCTGATTCCCTAGGAACCTCCTGCCTGTGCTCAGTGGGGATCACCCACTGACAATACTGATGACCTCTGTGTTTTGGTCTCAGAGCTTTTGGGCCTTTCATTCTCTGTCACTATGTTTCTGCCCCACATGAAGATGAACACAGCTTCCCTGTCTCATTAACCCCTTTGGGGACTATTTAAGCTAAGTCAGGGTGGCCTTCCTGGGAAAACTACAAGGACAGAAACATTACCAGGCATTTGTGTCTGCGTGCATTGGGAGCACAGGCTGCATCCTGCAAGGACCTTCTTCCAATAGTCCTCCCCTCTCTGTCCATCCACCCCAACCCTTTTGTGGCGGAGGCGGAGCAGAGAAGGGAGGGGGGAATCGAACCCTAGGGCAGTAGCCAAGCTGCTAAACTGCTGACCTGGTTTTCACTGAAGTGCGAGAAGGAGGCTGTGAGGCAGGTAGACAACATCCTGTTGTTGGGGCGCTCCTTTCTCTTTTTTGAACATCTGGCTGAACAGGGAGGCAGGTGGCTGAGTCGTGCCTGGTTGCGGCGGCAGCAGCAACAGCGGCCTTTCCCTGCTACTGTCCCCTGGCCATGGACGCGGTGGCTGTGTATCATGGCAAGATCAGCCGGGAGACTGGGGAGAAGCTCCTGCTCGCCACGGGCCTGGACGGCAGCTATCTGCTGAGGGACAGCGAGAGTGTTCCGGGCGTGTACTGTCTGTGTGTGCTGTGAGTACATAATGGGGCCCTGGAGCCCCCACTGCCCGCCGTGCGGCTCCCGTCCCTCACTGGGGTTGTCTCGCCTGGGCTTCCTGCTCTTCAGAGGGTCTTCTCTAGCGCCTTTGGGGGCGGCTGTAGGAACGCTCTTTGCAGTGGAGGAAAAGGAGCCTAGAATTTACCTTTGCTGCCAAAAGGACTCAGGCTCCTGGCTTCAGGTTGGACCTCTGGTAGAGGCCAGCAAGGTGGAGGCCTGGGATGAGGGAATGGCCAGATTTAGGGCCGCCAGCTCCTCAGAGGAGAGGCCTTTCTCTCCAGGCCTCTGGCAATGGCTTTGAAGGTATCTTCCCAAAGGAAGATTTCAAATTCAAGGAGAGGAAGAAGACTGAGAAACGGAATCCTTTAAGACAGCAATACCAGTTAGGTCAGGATGTGGGAGAGAGGGACGTTTCTGAATAAAACCACTTCTCTGGATTTGCTTAATTAGCTTTCTTTACAGGAGTTGGAGGGGGGTGGGGTGGGGTTTCAGAAATAGGGCCTTTCCGTGATAAACGCTGGGAGAGACAATAGTCGTAAAGGACATGGAGGGAAAGCACCCTGGTATGATTCAGCTTTGCCCTTTACCTAAGCATCTCTTGGTCTAAAGTCCCATTTTGAATCAGATGCACCTTCATCTTTGCTCCAGGGCTCCAGGGTCAGGCAGAGCTAAGACCTAATCTTGTGCTAGTCTGATGCTGGCTTTGGCAAGTTAACCTCACAGTCCCTCAGTTTTCTTGTCCAAAAAGTGTAATATTACTACCTACCTCATAGGACTGAGCATTAAATGCTGTAATGCATGTAGAAAATTTAGCACTGGACCTGATGCATACTAAATGTTCAGTAAAAGTAAGCTGTTGTTATTATTTTTTCACTCTCTTTCAGTACTTTTTAATATATTATATGTATATATATATATATAATGTATATATATATTTCAGTCAATATCTTTAAGTACTCACGGGGCATTTCTAAGGAAGTCCCTAGCTCAATCACTCTTTGTTAGCAGGGTAAAAACACTCATGAAAGCAGCAGCCCTGTACAGTAGCTTCTAGACAGAAACAAAATGAGGGAAAATGCTTGGTTGTAATTTTGGTGTCTGATGATACATGGCAAGATTTTGAAGTTCCTTCTGGGTCATTGATGAGAGATTGTATTGAGCCTGGTGTTAGAGGATTTTCATTGTTTATTGTATTATTTTTAAATGGGCAAGGCATATTTGTGGCAACTCTCAGGCCATGCTAAATACGTTTGTTATAAAAGCTACAAGGGAAATATGTGCAAGCTAGTGAATCCCTTGGGCTCAGATTTTAGGTTTTCCTTATATTATTGTTTTTTGAAAGTGAAAACTGGGGTAGGTCAGTGAAAGCCAACTTGTATTCCTAGGTTCTTTTCTTATCAATAGAAGGTGGAGGAGTGAGTGGACTGGTGAGAAGAGCTTCTTTGGGAAAGCTCACCAAAGGAGATAATGGGACCCTCAACCTAGAGGTAAACATTAAAGTACAAAAGGCCTGGGAAGGGAAGGAAGAGCCGGGGACAGTGTGTGGCAGGATGTTCCTAAGACTTCAGATGCACTGGCCTCTTTGTTGTTTCTTGAGCTTGCCAAGCTGCTCCCTGGTTAGGATCTTCACACTTAACTGTTCCTTCTCCCTCTTCTCTCAGAGAGGACTTCCTTGACTAGCCTCTAAAATAAATACCTTCTCCCTGTCCCAGTTATAATCTGTCACTTTAGTTTTCTTCTGGGAGCTTTCAGCTGTCTAACGTTTGCTTGTCTACTTTTGTCTTGCTGGCAGGAAGATCCCCTGGAGAAGGGAATGGCTACCCACTCCAATATTTGGGCAAAGCTGAGCTGTACTTTATACTATTACTTTCTCACTAGATTTGCTCCTTTCCCCAGTTCCGAACCCCTGATCATGGCCTTTTCCTCTGTTCATTTTGGAAAACTGAATAATGTCAAAAAGTATTAAAGAGATCTTCCATTGATAGGATTGCTCATCTTCATTTAAATTGCTCATCTTCCTGACCCTGGGCTCTCCTGCTAGAATGTAATCTCTCTGGGGAAGAGACACCATCTCCTGCACCAGGAACACAGCCTGGCATGCAATAGGTATCATGAGGCATGCAATAGGCACTCAATAAATGTTTCTGAATTAATGAATGAACTGTCAAGGCAAATTCTTTATGGTAGTAGGCTTTGGGGCTGATATCAGGAGGCCAGGCTGTGGCCTCTGGGACATCACTCAACTTCTGTAGGTCTTGGTTTCCATATTTGTAAAACAAGAATAGTAATGTGTGCTCTATCTTCTGCAGAAGATTATAGTTGGTAAAAAATGCAAGAGAGAAGGATAATCTTAGCCTATTACTCAAATTGGCCAGGGCCATGTAAGGAATTAACTTAGGCAGATGGGAAATTCTCAGATTAAGTTTTTTGCCCAAAGTGAATCTTGCCTAAATGCAGTTTTTATGACTCGAGGTTCTCCATGCAAACCTTTTTATGAAGTAGCAGAAAACAGTCAGCAAATTGGGAGTCCCCCTAACATATCTTTCAGTGGGCACACTGGGCCTCCAAGTCCTAGAGGCTGATGGCCGGACTGCTGCAGAGGGAAGACACAATGATACAGTGCCTTTTATGACAGTTTCTCAGCTTTTTTTTTGAGCCAAGGATCCCTTCTGATAAACGTAAACATTTCATTTCCTCTTTTTTAGTACTACACTGTAGTAACAAAATCAAATTTTATTTTGAAATAAACCATATACTCATTTTAAATCAAAACACACATAGTTATGATATACAGAAGAAATAATGTTGATGGTGACATATATAAATGAACAACAAAGTACAGCTAACAAACATGCATTGACTGTAGTGTTCACTCAAAATAGTTTCTCATTCTGTCTTTTGTTTATTTTCATTGTCCAAGAAGGTTTGGTTGAGCTTTAGTTTCTGTATTTTTATTGCAGAAATAACACATTGCATGTGCCTTTTGAGCTGTGGTAAGGTGGCTTAGTTGCTCAGTTGTGTCCGACTCTTTGTGGCCACCCTCTGTAGCCCGCCAGGCTCCTCTATCCATGGAATTTTCCAGGCAAGAATATTGGAGTGGGTAGCCATTCCCTTCTCCAGGGGATCTTCCTGACCCAGGGATCGAACCCGCGTCTTCTGCACTACAGGCGGATTCTTTACTGTCGGAGCCACCAGGGAAGCTGAGCTGTACTTTATACTATTACTTTCTTACTAGATTTGCTCCTTTCCCCAGTTCTGAACCCCTGATCATGGCCTTTTCCTCTGTTCATTTTGGAAAACTGAATAATGTCAAAAAGTATTAAAAAAATCTTCCATTGATAGGATTGCTCATCTTCATTTAAAGCAAGAAGTTTTTCTTCCAATTGTTTTCAGTAAATAAATCCAGATTTTGGTATAATAAGTCTATTAAAAATAATTCCTGAACACCTATTCACATTATAGAAAAATTTTAAGATGTAGATAATAGAAATGAGAGAAAATCATCTATAGTTTTATAATGTAAAGACAATTATTGTTGAAGATTAAGTGGTTTTTCTTTTATATTTTAATAAAACAAATTGCTTTATAAATGCATGTGCTCTTCTAATATTGTATTCTGCTGCATTTTTCACTTAACTTGAAAAAGGCATGTTTGTATATAATGTTCTTACAAGTGATTTTAAAACATTATTTTTAATAGTTTCATGGCAGTCCAACCAACCCAACTATGTTTTCCTTAACCAGTCATCTAATTTTAGCATATGAATCATTCCATTCTTTTTTTGCTGTTATGAAGTTTGTCGTGATTCATATTTCAATCCCTAAAGATTTCCTCGTATTTATGCTTACTTCCTTATAACAAATTTCAAGATGTGTTATTTTTAGATCAGAAAACATGAATAGTTTAAGATTCTTGATGTATACATGATCACCAAATATTTTTTCCCAAGTGGTTATTCCAGTTTATATATATGCTTACCAGTACTGCATGAAAGTGTCTGTCTCACTGCATGCTCCCTAGAAATGAGTATTCTTGTTAAAAAAATTCTTGAAATTTGATGTCTCATTCTTTATTTCGTATTTCTTTAACTAGTGATCAAGTATCTATATGGTTAGTAAACTGTTGTATTTCCTTGCTCATGAATTGACTCTTTGGTGTGTACTTTGCCCATTTAACCATTTGGATCTTACTACTTTTCTGAATACAGTATGAGTTTTTATATACTAATCCTTGATCTGATGTATCTTTTCTCAGTTTGGTGTTTGCCATCACTTTTCTTTGACACACAAAAATTAACATTTTTAATAAAATCCATCATTCATTTTCCTTGTGTTTGATTTCTCCCTTTGCTTCCCAACATAGAAAGTTCTTTGACTTGCAGAGATATCCTATAACTTCACTTCAATTTTTGCTTTAAATTTATGATTTGGTTAGTTTATGTTTAACTCTTTAATTCCATTTGGAGTTTTATTTTGATGTGGAGAAAGGATCTAAATGATTTTGTTTCAAAATAGCTAATTATTTATAAATAGAGCTTCCATTCCTGATTGATTTATTAACCTAGTTTATCATATGTTAAATTCTTACATATAACAGTTACTGTTTTGCAGTTCTCTATTTGGATCAATTGGTTTATTCTTGTAATACTAGCTCTGTAGTATGATAATATTTGAATATATTAAAACATTATTTGCTATTCTTATCCGTTGGTTCTTCAAGATGAAATCTAGAATAATTTAATTTTGTTAAATTAAAAAAAAATCCCATTGAGGTTATGTTAAACTCATTCATAAGTTAAGGAGGGATTGTCATCTTTAAAGAATTTAGTTTTTCCATCCAAAAACCTGATCTGTCTCTCCATTTATTAATTTTTTCATTTACATTCATCAATAGAGTTTTATAGTTTTCTTCCCATTGGTCTTGCATATTTTTGTTAGGCTTGTTTCTAGTTACTGTGAGCATGCATGTATGTGTCTATTTTTTTATTTCTATCATAAATGGAAAATTTTCCTACCATATTTTCTTTTGCAACAGAAAATCTGCTGACTTTATGTATTTTTTTGTATTTATCCAGTATACTAAATGTTCATATCCATGCAAATAGTTTAAATTCAATTTAATTTTATACTTTTTGGTTTTCAAGGTATATCAAGTTTCTTTCACTAAGGTACATGTGAGCCCTTGCATTTCTTTCTTTTTCACCCTCAATGTCGACAACCATTGGGAAAGTCCTAAATGCCCACTGGGATAGTTTGATGGTAATAAAAGAAAAACCAATTTAAAATATTTAAAATAATTAGTTTGAATAGATAGTTTATTTCTGTACATCTTTCTGTATATATCTGAATTTGCTACTTTTATCTGATGAAAAACTGGGAAGAAGAAATGCTATTATATTCTTTATATATAATAAATATATATATAAAGGGCCACATAATGAAGTCATTTGACATATGTGTCTTTAGATAAAAGGATAATTATCTTTTTGTCCTTTAAGATTTAAAGGATGACTGGGAATAAAGTGCCTGTCAAACAACTGAACTGGAGAAATGGGGGAAGTAACAGTGACAAAAGAAAACTCCAGCTTATCAGTTGTATTTAAGGGGAACAGAAGAATGAGAAATTATAAAACTTAACGAGTTAGTGTTTGAATACAATTGGCTATGTGTGTTGGTGCCACATTTATCTTCACGATAATTTAGGCCACTAGAATTATTTTGGATTGTCTGAGTACAATCCATTAACAGCATAGGATTAAATTTGCAATACACAAACCACCAAAAGGACAATTCACAAGCCAATAAATCAAGTGCTGGCTCTGGTTGACAAGGTAAAATTAAGGTGTAAGATTAGTCTAAAGATGTCATTAGCTTAAAGCAAAAGGAAAGCCTAGGTTGACTCTTTGGGGCTCTCCCCATCTGGTCTCTATGCTTTAGCCCCTTCCTTTGCTCTTTCCTTCCAGTCATAAGGCCAAGCAGACTCCTTCCTTTTTTGAGAACTATGCTTTTTTAAAGATTTTTTTTAATGTGGACCATTTCAAAAGTCTTCATTGAATTTATTACAATATGGTTTCTATTTTATGTTTTGTTTTTTTGGCCATGAGGCATGTGGGATCTTACCTCCTCTACCAGGGATTGAACCCTCACCCCCTGCACTGGAAGGAGAAGTCTTAACCACTGGACAGCCAGGCAAGTCCTGGCTTTAGGATTTACCTAAAGATTCGTTTGTTCATTTTCCTTGTGTTTGATTTCTGATGTAAGCGAGAGGCAGCATAGAAAAATGGTTAAGAGCCCATGACTTACAGCCAAACCCTCTGGGTGTGCATCCCAACTGTGGCCCTTACCTGGCTATTTTACCTTGAGCAAGTTACTTAAATTATCCATGGCTCAGGTTTCCTATCTGTGGAAAGGGGAACGGTGATAATAATACTAGTCACCTCATGGAGTTGTTATGAGAATTCTTGCATGAGTTAACATTTACAAAGTTAATATGTAGTAGGAGTTCATTAATATAAATAAAAAATCTATAAATAATTGTGAGACAAAGTTAGACCATTGTATGAGTACATAAATAAAATGTTCTGTGGCACTTCAAGGGAAGAAGAGATTATATTCATTGTCATGACTCATTGAAGTTGGTTTTACAGAGTTTTACCATCAGACTTGAAGCTGAATGACTTTTGATGGTTCTGAAAATTCAAATTCACTCTGAAAGAAAGAAGATTGGGGTATAGGAAACTGGAAAACCTCTTGAATCAGAGAACACTCTCAGTAATGATGGCTTTGTATAGGATACCATTCCCCTGGGTATAAAAGCTCTGAAATAGTTGTTAAAATATCAGCCACATTATAATTGTGCCTTGAATTTTGCACATAACATTTGTTTGTATAGACATAGGCAGCTTGGGCACTAGCTTGCTTTATTTGTGGTGTCATGAAGTCAGGTGTAGCTAAACTTTTTCTTTTGTGTAGCCCTTGAAGTGGTATAAAGAAGGAATTGATGTGGTTTCGTCAATTTTAAAGCAAGATTTGTCCCCTATGCTGACCTTTTGAGAGAATAAGAAATGTCGGGTTGCTTTCTTCTTGTCTGTTTCTAACCAGAACATTTTTTAAGAATTGGGGACAGCTTTTGAAAAGATAAAGGCACATTTTAATATTAGAATCAACACATGCTTTGTAGTCATTGAAATGCAATATATTTGTTTTTTTAAGAAATTAATTTTTCAAGAAAATTAGTTAATGGCAACAGCAACAAAATTGCTTTCTACCAATTATTAATTTTCTAGATTTTTTTTCTCATGATAAATTTAAAATCCCAGGCTTATCAACAACTGTGACTAACAGTTTGATGGAGGAAGGAAGTTAAAATTACAGTATATTCGGGACTTCCCTGGCTGTCCATTGGTTAAGACTCTATGCTCTCAATGAAGGGGGCACAGGTTTGATCCCTGGTTGGGGAGCTAAGATCCTACATGTATCACAGCTTGCCCCCCACCAAAGATTACACTACTCCATTCTTGGTTTGTCTATATTAATAGGGAGTCAGAGGAAAAATAATCCTAAAGGGATGTCAGTCAGTTCAGTTCAGTCACTCAGTCATGTCTGAATCTTTGCGACCCCATGAACTGTAGCATACCAAGCTTCCTTGTCCATCACCAACTCCTGGAGCTTGCTCAAACTCATGTCCATCGAGTCAGTGATGCCATCCCACCATCTCATTCTCTGTCGTCCCCTTCTCCTCCTGCCTTCAATCTTTCCCAGCATCAGGGTCTTTTCCAATGAGTTAGTTGTTTGCATCAGGTGGCCAAAGTATTGGAGTCTCAGTTTTTTAAAATGAACAATATTTTTCTAATTTGTGATTTGCTTAAGTTGGATGCTTAAAGCTTCAAATTACAATTTCACTTCTGTTTATTTAAAAAAAATGTTATTAGTCAGTTGTATAACATTATAAGGAAAATTAGCAGACCTCCCTGGTGGTCCACTAGTTAAGACTCCCATTGCAGGGAGTACAGGTTTGATCCCTGGTCAGGGAACTAAGAGCCTGAATGCCATGGCATGGCCAAAAAAGAAAAAAAGGAAAATTAATATGCAAAGATGTATTTATGTTAATTTAAATTTACATTTATATACATACAGGGGTAGTTTTGAACAGTAATCAGAGTGGCATCTCTTTCTCCTTGTGTCCATTTTTTTCACATACCATCATTTTATATTGACATGGTCCATGTGCTTAAAATTTTTTGAAAAATATAGCTCTTTAATATCTTTGAACTTTGGTTTAGTTTTGAACCATTCTTTCTGCTGCCATTTCTTTATTTTGAGTTACATTCCTTAGGTTAATTCCATTTTTTTACTATTAAAATAGAACTCCTATGAAAATCTTGGTCAAATTGCTTTTTCCATTTCATTCCTTAGAGCGGATGAAGATAAGGAAGGTCATTAGGTCAAAAATACACAGTTTTATAGCCCTTGTTATAACTTGCCAATTTATTCCCTAAAACAGTGATTTTTCAGTGAATGGGGAGAGAGCATGTATAGTTTGGAAAAGAGATAATCCATATTTTAGTTTACTTTTATATTATAAGATTACTATTTCTTAATACAAGCTACAGAAAACAAAACTGAAATTTTTTTGGGGAAGAAAGAGTAAGAAGTTTAGAAACACTGTTCTATGAAGACTGAAACCCTTGAAAAAGCTTCAGCTTATACTTAAATAAAATTTCATTCTGAAAACATAGACTGAGTGACTATAGGGGTGGCGGCACAGATGCACCCAGGTTGAATTAAAGAAGCCGATGAGGTGTGAGCATTTTCCATGCATTTTTAATCAATCCTTCTGTAACTTTAATGTGCCTACAAATCATTTGGAAATCTTGTTAAAATTTCAGATTCTGACTCAGCAATTCCAGAGTGGGCACGAGATTCTACATTTCTAGCAAGGTCGCAGGTGATGCTCTGCTAATACCCTGGGAATATAATTTGAATTGCACTGTTTTAAATCTCTTCCATCAGTGATATATGAGAGTATATCCATGAGAGTTGGCTACAGGAGATCTTTGGTCAATTACTCCAGCAACTTGGAAGTGGAAGAGATGAAATGCTGGCTTGTTTGAGGGGGGAGACAATTTTGCTCATTCAGAAATCGAAGGAGCTGGGGCGTAGGAGACTGTTAAAGTTGGATGGGTTGATCACAAGGAGTTTTATGTGCCACTAACATCAGGTTGTTCGAGACTGAAGAGGTAAGGACTTTTGAAGTGGTACTCAGGTTCCTGCTTCTTAACTGAAAGTGCGATAAGATCAGATTCGTTAGGAAACAATTTTCAAAACAGACTCATTTATTTTGACTAAATGAGGCTGAATGATAGTAGAGAGATTCATCGTATCTTTTAAAAACCCATTGTTTGAGAAAGTAGAAAACCAGTTGCCTATGATTTTGCTTGCATCGTTGCTGAGATTTTAAATAATTAATTTCCAGAACACCTTTAATGATACTGAATTATTGCCATTAGTCACTTTCCATAGGGAAAATGGAACTAAATAAAGGCCTATGCTATTTCCCTGCTCCTACCTCCATTTTCCTTTTTTTTTTTCTTTTTTGGTGGCATGTGGGGTCTTAGTTCCCCAACCAGGGATTGAATCCAGGCCCCTGCAGTGAAAGCACAAGTCCTAGTCACTGGACTGCCAGGGAATTCCCTGCTGTGTAACTTTAAGAAAACCACTTAAAGCTTTATGTTTGGAGTTCTCATAGTGAAAAATGGAAATCAAAATGCTTGATTTGTTCCCTGTAGAGTACTTAATGAAATCAGTGGATTTTGACGTACATTTCAATTGATTAAAAAAGCAAAAGGCTTTACAATGTAATATTTTATATTTATTTAGCATATTATATGTGCTAAATAGTATATTATATGCATATATCAAGCTATTTTATATATGATATAAATATTCTGGCAAATCTTTATAACAAAAATGAAACATTTCCTGTAATCACAGCAGCAAATTAGATTGACCCTTTTTTGGATTTCACAAATCGAATAAACCCGACTAAAGTGTTTAAGACCTAACTTTTTTTATCCCTTAGGTAATAGTACTCTTGGATATTGATTAAAAATACAGTAATTTAATCCACATATTTAAAGACTTTTAGTTCTATAAGGGATTAATGGTAAGTGAGGTCAGTTACTCAAGGGTGACCCTGTTTGAGATACTTTAGATTCTTTAGGTTCTTTTAGATTTAAACACATTTGTTTTTACCAGAGTTTAACATATGTTCTAATCAAAGATATATTTTGACCCAAACTTGTGCCAAAGAATAGCAATCAGAAAAATGTCTGAAATAAAACCGTGAATATTCAGATTCATAATTTGAAATGATTCAGCATAAAGGTTTACTGTACTTTTCTAGGAAGCAAAGGTTTGTGAGGCAAATTAAACAGCAGTACCATACATACTGGGGTTTCCCTGATAGCTTAGATGATAAAGAATCTGCCTGCAATGTGGAAGACCCAGGTTTGATCCCTGGGTTGGGAAGATCCCCTGGAGAAGGGAATGGCTACCCACTGCAGTATTCTTGCTTAGAGAATCCCATGGACAGAGGGGCCTGGTGGGCTACAGTTCATGGGTCGCAAAGAGTCAGACGTGACTGAGTGACTAAGCATGCATGCATGTACCATATATGCTAAAATATAATAAATAATCTATATCCATTACAGGGTGGGAATCAAAAGCCAGGGCTCTAGAGTCAAAGACGTCTGATTTAAAGCCCACCTTTGGTGCTTGATTTGTAGTGTGGCTTTGGTTACTTAACTTTTCAAAGTTTCAGTTTCCTCATCTATAAAATCAATTTCACAATATAAAGCTCATAGGATTACTGTTGGGCCCAAAAGAGATAATGCATGTGCTGTGGGCTGAATTGTGTCCTTGTCAAACTCTTATGTTGAAGTTCTAACTCCCAGTGTGGATGTACTTGGAGATAGGGCCTTTAGGAGGCAATTTAGGTTAAATGAGATCGTAAGGGTGCAGCTCTAATCCAATAGCGTCTTGGCCTTATGAGAAGAGAGACAGCACCCTCTCTCAATGAATGCACACAAAGAAAAGGTCATGTGAGAGCACAGCAAGAAGGTGGTTGTCCACCAGGCCAGAAAAAAGGCCTTGGAATGAAACCTATATTGCTGGCACCTTGATCTTGTACTTCCAGCCTCCAAAACTGAGAAAGTAAATTTCTTTTGTTTAAGCCACCTAGTCTATGGCATTTTGTTATGACAGCCCAAGCAGACTAGTATAGATTTTGGTACTGAGAAGTCTAGTGGTGTTGTAACAAAAACCTAAAAATGTGGAAGTGGCTTTGGAGCTGGATCATGGGTAGAGACTAGAGAAGTTTGGAGATGAATGCTAGAAAAAAGCTACATTGCTGTGAACACAGTGTTGGTAGAATGATGGATGTTAAAGGTCATTCTGATGAGGTCTCAGGTGAAAATGAGAAATGTGTTGTTAGAAGCTAAAGGAAAAGCCATCCTGATTATAAATGGCAAAGATCTTGGCTGAACTGTGTTCTAATATTTTGTGGAAGGTAGAACCTGAAAATTGAATATTTAGCTGTGGCGATCTCTAAGCAAGGTGTTGAAAGAGTACCTTGGTTCCTCATGACTACTTATGATAAAATGCAAAAGGAGAAAGATGAAGCAAAGAAGGAGTTGTTAAGCAAAAGAAACCAGAATTGGAAGATTTGGAAAATTCTCAGCCCACTCATATGGCAAAAAATGAGGAAGCTTGGTCTGGAGAGAACACCAAGGGAGTGACTGGACAATTCCTTCTTAAGTAGATTACCCACGATGTTAACTAGTCATCTCAGCTGAAGCTGGGAATAGAGTTTGGTCCAAAGCATCAGTGACACTGTCAGTTTGGACCAAAGGGAATATGATAGGGCAGCAGAGCAATTTGGCTGCAAAAATGCTTTATCTTTCAAGAAAATGGAAAGATGATCTTGAAAGCATTTCAGAGATCATCAGGGCTGCCACTCTCACCACAGCACCAGAGTGCATAAGCCTAGGAGGGCAAGGTCACTTTCACCTAAATTTCAGGGGCAGGATCAGTGCCCAGCAGAGCCAGGTGGGCAGGGCTGCTGCTGCAGAGCCATGGGGGTGACAGTGCCACCCAGTGGGGCTGGAGGGTAGAGCATCAATTCAAAAAGGATTATTCTCAAGCATTTAAGATCTAATGGAATTTACCTTATGAAATTTTGCACATTTAGGGGACCTGTCACCCCTTTTCTCCTGATATCTCCTTTTTGGAATGAGAATATCTGTCCTATGCTTACCTTGCTGTATTTTGGAAGCATGTGACTTGTCTGGTTTCACAGGTGCACAGCTGGAGAAGAATTTTGACTCAGGAGCAGTCATACATCATTAGATGATATTTAGATGAGACTTTGGGCTTTAGTTAGACTGTAGAGTTTATGCTGGATGTATTGAAGACTTTTGAGGCTGTTGGGATGGAATGAATATATTTTACATGAGAGAAGGTGTGAATCTGGGAGTGCCAGTGTTGGAATACTATGAACTGAATTATGTCCCCCTCCCCTCAAATTCATATGTTGAAGCTTAATCCCCAAAGTGGCTATGTTTGAAGACAGGACTTTAGGATGTAATTAAGGTTAAATGAGGTTGTAAGGGTGAGGCCCCAACCCAATAGGATTGGTGGCCTTTTAAAAAGACAGATCTCTTTCTACACACACACACACACACACACTCACACACACACACACACACACACAAGGAAAAGGTCATGTGAGCACACAGCAAGAAGGTGGCTGCCTACAAGGCAAGATAAGAGGCCTCAGAATAAAACCTATGTAGCTGGCACCTTGATCTTGAATTTCTAGCCGCCAGGACTGTGCAAAAATACATTTCTTTTGTTTAAGCCACACAGACTATAGTATTTTGCTATATCTGTCTGAGCAAACTAATACAGCATGTAAAACTATTGGCATGTAGTAGAAATCAACTATACAGATATATAATATGCATACATACTGAATAATTGGGGAAAATATTTACACCATCTAAAAGGACAAGCTGATTTCAAGTACTTTGGCAGGACTCTTTTTTAATTCAAATTATTAGTAGTACTATATTATAAAGTTACATAATAATAGTAACATCATAGGGATATAGGACATTTATTATATTTATAATTAATATTATTACTATTAACTTAAGTAGGCCTCATAGTACCTTAGTCCAGTGAAATGTTTTCATTTTAAGGTGCAACATGTACTTAAAAAGTAATATAGCTAGACTTTGTTGAATCTATGTAATAATTTGTCATCATGTGCGTGCTACATCATGCCTGACTCTTTGGGAACTCAGGGACTGCAGCCCACCAGGCTCCTCTGTCCATGGAATTTTCTAGTCCAGAATATCGGAGTGGATTGCCTTTTCCTACTTCAAGGGATCTTCCTGACCCAGGGGTTGAACCCACATCTTTTGCGTCTCCTGCATTGGGAGGTGGATTCTTTACCAACTGTGACACCTAGGCTGGCTTAATAATTTGTAATTTTTACCAATTACAATAGGTCTCTAGTTTCTTTCTGTCCCAGCAGTCTTTCAACTTGACAAATCCTTAGGAGTGTGAGTGCCCTCATTAAAAAAAAAAAGTAAAGATAAAGAAGGCTTACTGGAAACTGTGACTAGCTAGATAAAATGTGTGAGCAAGTTAGATTCCCCAGGCTTTTATTTCTATGAATGACTTGGTGCCATATACGTGTGTCCCAGTATATGTATATTTATATATAATAGTTAAAGCTCAAATTTAGAATACCCATTGTTCTTTTGGAATTTTTCAGTAATGAAAGTTTATTCTTTCACAGGTATCAAGGTTACATTTATACATATCGAGTGTCCCAGACAGAAACAGGTTCTTGGAGTGCTGAGGTATAGCTCTTTTATTTATTTTTGCTTCTGGGGGTATTGGGGAGCTGTTTGACTTTTACATTGCTTTCATAAAAGAGCTGTCAAATCCTACATTCCCCAAATATTCCTCCAGTTCAAATTACTAATGCTCTAATCCAAAATTGTTCATGGATCATTAAAAAAAATTTTGGTCCCAGTTCTGTTCAGCCACCATTGTATGGAGTGTCTGACTTTGGAGGAAAGATAACAAAGCTAAAGGACTGTGGTAAAGTTTTAGTACCTAAGTGAAATTTTAGAATGTCTATCAAAAATATATAAAAGAATCAAATCTACAATTATTTACTAAATAATACTAACACAAGTGGTTCTGTGGGGGATCAAACAACATGACTCCTGTTTTCTAAGAGCTTATAAGACCCTTGAAGTGATACCAAATGAATTCAACAGCAATGCGAGCCTGGCGTCTGCTGTCAGGTGGCTCTGGGTTGCACGTCTTGTCCACCCTCAGCCCCTTTCTGAAAGGTCTCTGACCTTGGGTAGGTTACTTAGCTTTTCTTTGAACGAGTTTCTTCATCTATAAAATAAGGCTAAAAATAGTCGCTTACTCATAGTATTCATTTTGAAGATTAAATGAGATAATGCGTGTAAGGAAAGCTCTTAGCCACAGGCCTAACTAGCAAAACCCTCAACAATGGGAATTCACCCAAGTTGCTGAACAGTGTGAATATATACAGTTAAGTGTTACACATTATCTATCATAAAAGTTTGAAGAATAGAGGATTTTCCAAGTATTAGGGTACTCAAGGCTGCTCTACTTTGGTGACAGGACTCCCTGCTGAACCATATGAAAGGACAAGGATAGGTGAGAAGGAGAGAGGGAATATTATAGTAGCTTTCGAGCTATGCTCTTCAAAATCCTAAGGTCCTTCCATCGAGGTGCCTTGGAGTTGCCCAGGGGGTTATAGGAGGAGAGGAGGATGTGTGGGTATGCTTTGGGTCCCCAATTTGTCTTTAATCTGAGCAGCCTTTATTTTGCTTAGCAAGTGGGGCTCTGAGAAAGATTTCGTTAGAAAAATGGATTCTGATGGTTTTAAAAAATTTGAAAGTCACTGTGCCATTGCAAGAAATGCCTACAGAGTGGATCTCTTTCTACCTACCAGGATAGTATATTACCCTGCTGTCAAAATAGAGGGCTCTGCAATGGAAACTTTTGACTTCAAATGATTTCTGACTCTTATATAAAAACAGTCTGTCTTTATAATGAAAGCACTTCACCATGAGCTGTTTGAAAATGTAAATACTAATATCAACCTCTATTAATAACATATTCTATGCATTTAAGAACCTCTAAAGACTAGACTTAAAAAAATTAAAATAGCTCTAAAGCTTTAAAAATGCATCAGTAAACTAGAAAGCACAAATTGCACACTACAAATGTTTTGAACTACTGAGATAAATTAGGGCAAGTTTTCAAACACATTGTTGCTCTTTATATCAGGATAATTAATGCCATGATACTAATTAGAGGAAAAGCAGTACTATCTCTAATCAAAACTGTTTATACTTGTTTATTTTTAAAAAATTCTCTGCATCACTGCAGAGATAATTGAATAGGAAATGAAATTTCATTTATTATGAGGAATAGTAGCATTTGATACATACATATATATGTGTATATAATTTGGCCAGAAATAGCCCTTCTCCCTAGAGAAGTAGCCTTCTGCTCCTGAAGAACATTCTGTATGAAAAGGATCTTAAATTAGTAGGGTTTAGCTAACCTTTTGTTTTAATTCATTTTCTTCCATTTCAAGTACAACATCACACCCAGAGTGTTACATGTTTGTGATCATGTTAGGAAAGAAAAGCCTTATTGAACACAAATGCTCTCTGATTCTGTTGTCTGGTCTGACCCGTTTATCTAATAATATTGTAATTATCTGCACCAAGAGAGCAGAAGATTGGCATGTTTTCTCCAAAAGGAAAACAGTTAAAAAAAAAAAAAAAACTCTAGGTTTATTTTTGAAATGCATTGCATTTTTTCCTATCTACTAAATTTGCCTTCTTAGTTACGTTTTTCTTAAGGTGAATATTAAACTAGTGTGTATTCTCAGAGCTCATATCACCTGACTGGAAGAAATTTCTCTAGAGCATATTGAAGACCAGCTGTGATCCAAAACATGTTTCCATGGATAACTAAGAGATGACAGTATGGCAAATGTGCAAATTTGAACAATAGCTGAGTTCAGTGGCAGGATGGGAGATGTCAGCAGTACAATTCTTGTGGTAAATGTATTTTCAAAATTGGGTAAATAACAGATACTTATATTGCTTTTTGGAACAATGCTTTAGTTTGCTACCCTGCAGGAAAAATCTTGACAGTAGCACTTCATCTTCTGTGCAAGGATTGTGCTAGAAATTGAGGTATGTCTGCGATTTGTTTCAAAGAGTAGAGTAAAACTGAACCCTGGATCCACTCAATCATGAAAGACAAATATGATGCGAATTTCTCATTTTAGATAGAATTTTAGGTTTTATCATTGCCAAGTGTATTAATTTATCTCATGTGACTCAGGCTAAAATTTAGTCAAATTGTTAATTCAGAGAATTCTACAGTCACCCATCGTTTATTAATATGTATATTGTCTGTGGTACATTATAAGAAATGTACTAATACCCCTCTGCTGACTTCAGTGCTTTTGGGCTTTTCTGGATGTTTGATCATCAGTAGATCAGTAGACGTTAAATAATTTCACTTATTGACCTAAGCAAAACATTATAAATTTGGTCACTTATCTGCCAGTGCAACATTACATGCCAAATTTCAATTGCTTTTTTACATCCCATGCTATTATTCCTCTCTGTCAGCGTGGATAATCAAGGTTAACTGCATGTAAATCCCCATAAAAAAGATGCTTTTGTTGATAAATGGTTTTACAAGCCACAAGAACAGGTGAAAAAATGTGTGGTTTGAAATCTTTCCATACCGGGGGAGTGTATAGTTTCTCTTCTGGTCTGTGACTCTAACCTCACTAGAACCTGTTTGGTCTAGTCCTAATCTGAGAGGAAAGGCACTGGGTCCTGGGATCTAGGGCCAGTTCTGGCTCTGGTTATCTATGTGACTTGGGCAAGCTGAATTATCTCTTTGTATTTTCATTTTCTTATCTGTCAAATGGGAGTAACCAAATCATTCAAGAACAGCCAGTCTGTCAAATAGTGGGGGCAAGAGATGGGAAAGGGCTTTGAAAATGAAAAAGTACTCTAAGGAAGATACAAGAAGGTTATTTTGTGCCTACAGCTTGCCTTTGCCATTTGGAGATTCTATCCTGAAGCCAAGGAACTCTAGGACTTCTGTAAGAGTCCAAAGAATTTTGGACTCCTATAAGAATGGCCATGTTCTTTTGGATGAGGGTTCAACAGAATTCTGGAAAGGTGTTTTGACCATAAGGTTGGAGCTGAGTGAGAGAGTATTCTACATCTACTGAGTAGCTGTGTGGGCCTCTGAGTGGACACTTATTTAAAACTATCAATAAAAAGAACTTTTTCAGTGTTTTAAACAAAAAACTATTTACCCCGATGTAAGAAATGACCAAGAGTTATGGTGGATAGTGTGTTATCTTCAGCATTTAGTCTAGTTGATAGAAGTCTGTCTGCCAGCTTTCTTGTTTTCTCATTAAATGCTAACAAATGAACAGCTCCCACCTCAAAAATTTTCCAGATGGAAAAGCTGAAAAACAGCTTTCTTAAAAAAAAAAAAAAACTGGTCATTGTTCAATCACTTATAGCAATACTATTTTATTTTATGTAAAATGACAGTTTTGAGCTGATGCCTAAAGCTTGACTCAAGCTTTTGCAGGAAATTGTTGTTGATTTCAAGTAGTGTCTTTACAAGATAATTGATGTCAGGAAAGGAGTACATTTTAATAGTCACCTGCAAATAATGATCCCTTCAAAACCAACCAGATAAAGAAATAAAGGTGACCTCAGAGAGTCTTTCATTTTCATGTCATAGAGAAAACCTTGTCTAGTGAAGTGGTGATGGAGAGAACAATTTGGGGGAGGATAGGGAAGTTTCCCAAGCAGGAAAAAATTGAATGTGAAGGATGAGGCAGGACAGATTGTGGAGTCAGAGTATGAGGACTAACTAGCCCTGCATTTAAAATGCAATTTTAAATTTCCTGTGTAGCATTTTACATTGTGGAATGATGACAGGGAAAATGGGTGTTTGTTTTGTTTGCTTTAAAAATTTTTCTTGGTTCTTTAAGCTTTTTATTAATGACCTGTAGGATCTGTGTTTTTTTCCCCTGTTTAATTTCATCCTCTCCATTGGTGAATTCATTGTGGGTAATGGCCTGTATACCCTTAGAGGTTTGGGATGTATGAAGGGAAGCAGGTGGGAAGGGCAGGGTGATGAGCAGGGGCTTGTACAAACTAATACCACCCTCGGGAGAACTGAAATGACAGCTCATTAGCTCCTCTTGAAGGGCAATTCAGCCAACCAAAGTGAGCTCTTCTAGAATGTTGTTTTTCCTGCTTCCTTCTGTTTTCAAATATTTGAATAAGTTACACAAATGTTACCTCTCTCAGCATCCCTTACACATTTTGTAGGCCCTTTTTGTATAATTATGAGGTAGATGAATAATCTGCTTGACCTTTTATTTTCCAGACAGCACCGGGGGTACATAAAAGATTTTTCCGGAAAATAAAAAATCTCATTTCAGCATTTCAGAAGCCAGATCAAGGTATTGTAATACCTTTGCAGTATCCAGTTGAGAAGAAGCCTTCAGCTAGAAGTACACAAGGTGCCACAGGTATGGTTTACTGTCCTTCTTTGATAGGCTTTGGAAGCTCAGGGCTATGAGTCGACCCTAGTCATAAACATATAGTTCTGTAAGAAAAATACAAACAAGGAGATCAAACCAGTCAATCCTAAAGTAAATCAACCCTGAATATTCATTGGAAGTACTGATGCTGAAGCTCCAGTACTTTGTCCACCTGTTGTGAAGAGTTGACTCATTGGAAAAGACCCTGATGCTGGGAAAGATTGAGGGCAGCAAGAGAAGAGGGCAGCAAGAGAAGAGGGCAACAGAGGATGCGATGGTTAGATGGCATCACTGACTCAAAGGACATGAGTTTGAGCAAACTCCAAGAGATAGTGAAGGACAGGGAAGCCTGGCGTGCTGCAGTCCATGGGGTCACAAAGAGTCGGATGAGACTGAGCGACTGAACAACAGCAAAGAAAAATGCAATGAGAAAGTAGATGGAGCCGACAGCCCAACTGAGGGGAGGCTGTTCCTATGCTATTGGATTTCCACATGCTATACTATAAACTTTTAATAAAACTCTGCAGAAATATAAAAAATACTATGAGCCCACAACAGTTCATCTCTTTTTTCCAGTCTTGTTTTCCCAAGTCTGTTTTGTGGCTCCATAAGTACCATTTCACTTCACAAATTCAGACACAAATCATTTGAAATATAGGACAATTCCGAGAACATCTGGGTTTGTTCTTTACCTTTGCTTAGCAGACAGTGTTCTCCCTTTAAGGGTGGAAAGGCTAATGTTAGGTTGGTCCACACGATCCTGATTTCTGGATTTGTGATGCTTGAATTAATAAAATTTTATTGTAGCAAAGGAAAGAAAGTTAGTCAACTTTATTATTCCTCTAGTGCAAATTGTTAAATCTCTTGAGCAAAGCTGTTTTAATGGATAGGTCAAGCTAATGACCGAACAGTAGCCAATATCCTTAGCTGTCAGATTTATGATAGCTGACATCTATTGAAAGGGGTTAATCATTTGTCTGAAGTAAGAGGATACGTGTTGATTGAAACAATAAATATTTATGATAAAATGAAATGAGTTGTTATTTCTGTTTTTGACAGGACCCAAGCTCAGGCATAAACTGACAATTAGACTCAAGTGGTGAATTAAATTGAGTAGTTAGCTTTTTGAAAAGAAATGTAAATAGAACTCCAATTTACAAATTGGCTCAGTATTCTATTCTCTGTAACAGTTTTAAATACTAGTTGCTTGAGCTAGATCGTGGGATTTTTATCTTTGTGAACTTTATGCAGTGGGAAATTTTATAAGTTTGAGTTAACTTGTAATTTTAATAGCTTGTAAATTTATCTTTCCTTGATTTTTGTTATTGTTTTTCTTTAGGAAGAAGAGACGATCCTGATGTCCTCCTGAAAGCACCATGAAGAAAAGGAAAACACACCTTGTACTTTATTTTCAATAATTTAAATATATGCTAAGTCTTATATATAATAGATAATACAGTTCAGTGAGCTACAAATGTATTTCTAAAACCATCATAGCCCTGTAATGGAAGCATCTAGCATGATGTTAAAGCTGAAATGGACTTTTTGGATAATGAGGAGCTTTGAAATGAGGATTGGGGGAAAATAATTCCACAGATTATTTTCAGTTATTATATTTACAAATGGGAAACGATTTAAAAAATAATGATACTTTATAAAGATTAATGTCATGTCTTGCCAAATATAAATAAAAATAATCCTCAGTTTTTCTCAAAAGCACCATTTTTAGTGAAATATTATTTGATAGCTACTGATTTGAAAATGTCTTGCTTGATTATATGGCAGGAAGCTGGTTCGTGTCCTTCATCTTTGTCATGTGTGGTTCTACATTAGGTATTATGCTCTCTACTAGCTATGATGTTGTAGGCTCTTTGGGGATTTTTGAAGCTGTGCCCTGTGTGTTGAAAACAAGTGCTAGATAAACAGTGAAGAATTTCTCTTTAATTCTGAAAGCAACCTTCTTGCCTAGTTTTACCTAGTGTTCTGATGTTGGACAGTAAAATCCACAGATCAGTCTGGAGTTTAAAAATATTATAATTTAAAATATGCTTTAAATGTTTATTATATTTGATGCTATAGGATTGAAATTATATTACAAATCCAATGAAGTGGGCTTTACTTTTTTTCATTTACCTCTACCGCAGTAGTTGCCACTCTATGTAAAACCTTATTTTGAAAGGGAGCTTTAGCAGTTGTGGCTCATTGGCCGTGGCTCGTGAGCAGCTGAGTTCCAAGCCGTTTTCTATGAGGCGGCCAGACAAGACCATCAGAAGTTTACAGGTGACATTAATTTTTAACAATTCCAAGTGATTACAACCTAAGTGAGAGCCAAGATTTTACACAGTGATGGATACTGGTATTTTCTTCTCACATTTATATTTTCACGGCTCTTGCATTTCGATTACATGTCAAGTTGCTTCAGGGCTCAGAGAATTCATTCACTCAGCAAACACAATAGGTACCCACGTGGAGAAGTGAGAACACCTGGCCTCCATGGTCAGGCAGCCCCTTGCCTAGTTGGACAAGAAAACAGTCAATAAAAGATAATAAAGAAAGTAACAATAAAACACAAGAAAGTAACAATAAAAGTTGATAAGTACATGGTAAGTGAGGGTCCCAATGTGTAGGTGGATCTGTCTTTTTTCTAAATGTTCTACTCCGTTTATAGTTATAAAATATTGGCCATTCCCTGTGTTTTGCAATATATCCTTGTAGCGTATTTTATACAGAATAGTTTGAACCTCAATTCCCTACGCCTTTATTTCCCCTCCCCCCTCCCTCTTGTCATTGGTAATGACTAGTTTGTTTTCTATATCTGTTTGCTTTTTTTATTTTGAAATTCACTAATTTGTTGTATTTTTTAGATTCTACATATGTGATCCCATATAGTATTTGTCTTTCTCTGACTTGTTGCACTTAGCATAATACCCTTTAAGTCTACCCATGTTACTGCAAATAACAACATTTCCTTTTCTTATATGCTTGAGTAGTATTCCATTGTATATATACTACATCTTCTTTATCTATTAATCTGTTGATGGACAGGTTGCTTCCATAGCTAGGCAAATTATAAATAATGCTGCTCTGAACATTGGGGTGCACATATCCCTCAAATTAGTGTCTTTGTTTTTATTTGGATATATACTCCAAAGTGGAATTGCTGGATCATATGCTAGCTCTATTTTTAGTTTTTTTTGAGAAACCTCCATATTGTTTTTCCACAGTTCAGTTCAGTTGCTCAGTCGTGTCCGACTCTTTGCGACCCCATGAATTGCAGCACGCCGGGCCTCCCTGTCCATCACCAACTCCCAGAGTTCACTCAAACTCATGTCCATCGAGTTGGTGATGCCATCCAGCCATCTCATCCTCTGTTGTCCCCTTCTCCTCCTGCCCCCAATCCCTCCCAGCATCAGTCTTTTCCAATGAGTCAACTCTTCGCATGAGGTGGCCAAAGTACTGGTTTCAGCTTTAGCATCATTCCTTCCAAAGAACACCCAGGCACTCCACCAATTTGCATTCTCACCAACAGTGTATGAGGGTTCCCTAGGTAGAGCTGTCTTTAAAGGCAGAATGCATTAATCCAAATATTTCAGCCTACAGTCCATAGGAAAAAGCAAAGTTTCTATGTAACCTAGTGACTTGGAATTCTGTTCTGTGTTCTTCATGTGAGGTGGTGAGCTTGGTTAATAATTAGTGACCTGCTGAGACACAAAGCTACTCTCTCTGTTGGCAAGATCTGATTTCTGAGCATTTAACCTGGATGCTATGGGATTGCAAAGGTGGAATATGGCCACAATGATGTATTTGTGTGCCAGTTACCATTTCTAGAAGTAAAAGCATCACTTTAATTTGTAAAGGAATTAAGAAAGCTGACTTTCAATATAAAATTGCATATGTTTAAGTACTTTTTAAATATTTGTAGCTTGGGTTTAAATTTTAATAGGTGTAATTAATTTTTACCCTAACTTGTTCATTCTGGAATAATCCTAAAAGTATGAATTGTTTGCATGTTCCTTTACCAGAGTCTTTTTTGAAAAAACTTTTTTTTGAATCATCTATGATTTATCCTATTATAATAAAGTATTTGAAAGCTTTATTTTCCTAATTTGTCTTAAAATATTCCTTTCAAAAATATTCAAAGATAGGTGCTATTGATATACTAAATAAAGCATTGATGAAGTTCATCTTACTTTTCTTATTGGACTAATTCACTGAAAAAGGTAAGTGCTTTTCTGATTTTGCTACTGTCAAATTTTACAGTTGATGTCCCTACCCACTGTCTTCTTTTGCTGGCCTTTTATTCATCATTTTTTTCCCACTTTTTCTTTCCTGGCATGAGCATCCTTGCTATTTCCCAGTATATAATAGCTTGCACCTTTACAGAAAGGTCATATCCTTGCCATATCTAAAATATTGCCATGCTAACATATACCTATAAGATGCTGAGTACAGGCAGAAAAATGCACATATATTTCTACATGTACACCTTTCTTCAGGAGAAAAAAAAGTGTGTCAGCAAGCCCATGAGAAACATGACAGTTTATCAAATACTTGCTCATTTCCTCTGAAATTTGTTCTTAAGGTCAGTAGGAAGACAAGCTTAGATAATTGTCCATTTGGCTGTTGCAGGCAGGGAACCTTTGTGGTAGTACATAGGGAGAATATGCCTACAGGGGATATTAACTCTGATTAACTCTTCTGGTATAAATCGAGGGCTGGGTTTAAGATATTATTTGTGGTAGAAAGGGTAATTTAAAATGTGAGAACCAGCTTTAAAATCTGTTAAGAATGTTTAGATGTCAGCTTATGTTTTATTTGATTCACTTTATTGAGTTCAGAATCCAAAGTCTATTAATAATAAAACTCAGATTTGCCCTTGAGTATTTCAAGGTTGTAAGATGCCTGGTCTTCCTGTTAGTGGGCTATAAATTCAACTTTGTTGCCTATGTTTGCCCTTGCAGTAAATGGGGCACCATAATTTTGCAGTTTGCACTCAGGGTGAAGTTAAACTGCCCAATTTGGACACTTTCATAATTTGGGCTCATTGGCCCAACTTGTAGTAAAAGGCTGGAATTTCATCATTAAGTCATTTGCTTTTTAAATGAATATTTTTATGTGGAAAGCATATAACAAACCTGATCGACTGGAGAGAGCCCATCAAAGTAACAAATGAGACTTGAATTTGCTTTTTGGCTTTGTCACTGATTATGCCAGTGATGTACAGTAAGTCAGTCTGTTGCTAGTATCACATTTGGCAAATAGGAACAATTAAGTCTTGCTCACCTTATAGGACTATTGAGATACTAGACTTAAATAAAATTCACAATAGTAATATTACTAAATGTTTAAATAGCATTGATATTCAAAGATCTCTAAAAGCGAGGGTGACTAGGGAAGAAACATGGAGAAATCGCTTATTTCCTTTATAATTCTCTCATGTACGAGCTCTTCTTTCTTTTTGAACTGAGGGTGAGATGCGTAGGTTGAAAAAACAATCTCCAGGTGATACTAATATATGCCAGCTACACTCCCTGCCACCATAGCTTTTTTTGTTGATTGGTTGGGTTGAAACAATCAAGATTGTCTTCTGCTCTGTGAATCTTTTCAAGGTATCTCTATATATTGGTGAATAAAAAAGCACAGGGCATTTGAGAGTAGTGTAAATTCCAGGATTTCAAGCAAAGTGCAATAACAGCCTGTTTGGATTATAGGTACTCCATTATTATAAAGATGAATTTTGGAAAATCTGTTGGCCAGCTTTCCCAGTGTCACTTGTACATGTCTTTTTGTGAAAAGTAAGTGCTAAAGGGACATTGTAAATGCTCAGGACTTTGGGCCTCAGAAGAGTTGTTATTTTTTAGTCTCTCCTGATCGCCTTCCCTGACCCATCCAATTCTTTGCCAGTGCATTGCTCTCCTAGCTCCCTCCCACCCCTGTTTTTCAATCCTTAATTTTCTTTCTATTGCCAAGAAAGGCATCAACAGGAGGGAGAACCTTTATAAGTCCTAGCCTAGAGGCTTTTAAACTTGAAACAGCTACTCTTCTTTTTTTTTATTAAATGGTCATTGGTGTCAGCAATCCTATATGTATGAAAAATAAAAGTGAAAAGATGTCCTCTTATGATTAGTGCCTTTTTGATTTCTACATGTATATTTTCAAGATTATGCAGTTTTATTGTTCTGTGTTAGGGAGCCACTTTTCAAATCTAAGGTGACCAGACTGAGTTGAGAATGCAGTTTGGCGCATGAATAAAATGAGACACAGTGTTCATTTGTCATTTTATTTTTTAAAAATGAAATATTCAAAGTACTTTTTTGTTTCAAATATCAACACATATGTTTAACTTTAAATATTTACAGCATGTTGTTGTGATGCTCTGTAGAAAAATGCATGCTTCTGACCTGAAAGCCAGAGCAAAATGCAAAAGACCATTTAACTGCAGCCAGAGAACATGAACCTGTACAGTATCCAGTCACTTTTCAGCACAGGAGTGAGAGCAGGAATACAAAACTGGAACCTATTATTTCCTAGCAACATGGCTCAGGCCATTATAACACAATTTCCAGTATGATTAGAACCTCTAACTGTTGTTATATAGAAACTGAAAATCTTGGCATACACTGTAAACATCTTTACTTCTCATGAGAAAGTAAGCAGCTAAAAAGAATATTTTTCTGACGTAAAGGCTATACTTCTCTTTTTCACCTTCTCTCTTACTGATGCTTTTGCCAGAAGAATAGTAAAGATTTAGACATTGTCATGAATCATACAAGTAAAATATTTTTCAAGGACACAATCTGATATACTAACATTTATTTAAGAGGTTAAAGTCCACCACTAAATCTAAGGAAAGATTTTTTTAACTGCCAAACACATTTCCTTTGACAAATAATGTAAGATGACAACTGCCAAGACAAAATCCACAGCAAGTTTAACTCTAACTATTTTCAGTTACTGTTTAGGAAGTAATTTCTTCTTATACATAGTAGTATATTTGGTCCTTAATAGCTTTCACATGAAGGACACACTGAAACAGTCACTATTTTGTGGTTGAATTATTTTTTGTTGTTTGTTGTTTTCTGTTTTTTTTTTTTTGTTTTGCTTTTTTGTTTTTTTTGTTTGTTTGTTTTTGTGTGTGTGTGTTTTTTTGTTTTTTTTTGTTTGTTTGTTTTTTTGTGTTTTTTTGCAGAATAAAGAACCTTACAGAAGGCTGTGGAAGAGCAGTCTGAGATCTGAAGTACTACTCAGGTCAGCTACGTGTATGTGAGTTCCTTCAAGAACACAAGAATGTTGCATCTAATCTGTAGCCTTCAGTTTTTTCCAGAAGCTATAATACATTTCAGTCTCTCCAAAAGTTCCTTTCCACACTTGATTACTGTACTTTTGCTTCCATTACCACTGAACTCCATTACAATTGCCCTTATAGGAACATATCTTTATAAATGCAAAAACTGTCCTGACTCTCTTAGGTGATATTACAGTAGGGCCTGGTCTGGTTAAAAAATTTTTTTCAAAAAAGTGAAAAAGCAGAAAAAAGTAGTAGAAACAACATGATAGGATGCTTGAAACTGTGTCAACAGTAATGAAAAAAAAAAAACCTTATGAAAATCAGAATTTAATTGTATACCGCTCTACATAGCATGTGAATTCCAAATTATACATTAAGTTTTCATATATTTGGCTATGTTGTATATATTATATTATATATATAGTCTATATATTATAGATCTTCTAGATAAATTGACAGTAAAGGAACACTTATTTTATACATTATTTTGTTGGGTTAAAAATTAAACCCAATAAAGCCTATTTATATGGTGAGTGTTTTACTAAAAATTAGTATGAATTGGGCTTTATTTCCCTTTCCTTAGGAGTCATGCTTCTAATCATAATGATTAGAATGACAACTAAAAATAAATATATTTAAATGTTTGTTCAACTATGAACTTTTCAGCTCTTTTGGATCTCTAGACTGTAGTGCAAGAGTCAAAACAAAACAAAACAAACAAGTAAAATGGGCCTAACTAGGAAAAAGAAACAGTCACGGAGTATTCCCTGCCTCCAGCCCAGAATAGCCTTCATAGGAGAGCCCAACTGCTATGCTCTCACTCAAGCTGACTTGAATGCTATGTGGCTGTGTAGTAGTGTCAGCTGCATGTCTTCTGGGTATGAGAAATTCATGTATTTCTCTTTAAAATGCTTTTACTTTCATCAGGAAATGCAAACGAATTGTTCTTTCATTAAACTTCAGAACTACAAGTCAGTAAAGGCATTCTTTGTATTCAGATGAACAGGAAGTGATGTATTCAATATCTCCACGTTCTTATTAAGATATGACAAATGTTTCTCTTAGATTTACTACTCATTAATGTGCTAACTTTTTGGTTTTTTTCCTCTTTCCTCCAAAAAACTTTGGAAGTGGTAAAGAGAACAGTAATGGTTCAAGGCAGTATTAGAACCACAGCTGTAAGTGATAAAAAGTGCATTTCCTGAATATAATACAAATACAACTTTAAGAAACCAAAGGCACAAACTAAATAAATATGTATTACAAACTAGAAATGCACAGTTCAAGGTAATTACTATTAAGTAAAAGCTTCAAATACTTGTTTCTAATGGATATTTAAAGCAGTTTGAAAATGATACATCATCAGTGAATTGCAAAAAAGTATAATTGCTTAAAATATAAGCAAAATAGACTCTAATATTGACATCTTGGATTAGTGATAAAATACATCATCACATTTATGAATGTACTCTATATACAGTTCATAAATCATTTTTCCATTGATTTAAAAGAACATCAGAGGTTCTAGGAACTTAAGGTCCATTTTTAGGCTGGTGTGGAGGTATTCAAATTTTCAACAAGTTTGTGAGTAATTTTAGAATCCTGTCCTGATAAATACTATACCATTAACACAGGCCTGATTCAGGGGAAAAAACCCCAATAATATGGTTGTGGTCTGGATTAGTAATCTCTTGAGCTGGTGTACTTCCAATTAAAAAGAGAGATGGGTTCATCATGAATTCTCTCTCTCTCTCTCTCAGAATATGTGTGTAAGAATGTGGTTATCCCAACCTGAAGGTTTTGAAAATGAAATGTTTGGATACACCCTCCCCTGCTGTCATGGGTCCTTGCCTTCCTCTCACTCTACTTTGTGTAGTTAGGACTCAGACTCTTTAAAAACCTTAATGTGAGCCTGGATTCTGACTTTGCATATTTTCAAAAAAAAAAAAAAAACTGTCATCACAAAGCAAGGCACTGACCCCCCACTGCATTTAGGTAGTAGCTGGCAAGAATCCAAACTGCGACATTCCATCACAAATTCTCCTTCAGACACAGCAAATGTCCAGACTCGGTGATGAAAAGTGCTGAAGCTGGCTCAGGGGAATTCTCCACAGGCCACATTGTGCTGTCCTGTATTTTCATTTGTGGTAACTCACAATTGCACAGCAGCTTACAAACTCTTTGTCACTGGGCACAAATCTCCCAGTTCACCAAGGGGCTTCTTGGATGACAGGATTCATACAGATTGAGAAACTGTAGCTGATATTAACACTAATCCTGATCTTTTTTTCTAAATTTTAAATGATCACAGAACAAAATAACCCTTCCTGGAAAATAGCTATTTTCCTAGGCAGGAGAGATGATTAAATAAAAAATAAATGGGCAAAGACAGAGAACTAAAATAACTATCCATATAAATTATCTTAGTAAAAAATAGTCTGCCTCTTTATAATTAGTTGAAATGTGTTAGGTTGGAAAGGGCTCAATTAAATTTCCTGACTATGGCTTGGAGATGTTCAATACAGAATTGTACATTTGAAAGATAAATCTAAGTGGGGTAAACAACGTGGCAGCAACTTTCGTGATGTTTAGTTTGGTCTTCCCATTGGCACTTTCCTTTCACCTTAGTATTACGTCTATTTTTTTTTTTAAGGTTTTGGCTCTTATGAATTTCTGCAGTAGTAGTGAGTGTAATGTATTGACATCACAGGCATGTATGTCTGTGAAAGCCTTTTTTTTTGTATCAGAATCACACTTGGTAGTAAATTACCTTTCATGTGCACAAAACCATTGGATTAGTGTATAAATACTGAATCACGAATGTGAAACTATGACCAAAACACACCCTATATATAAATGAGAAATTCCTACTTGGGTTAATAAAAGCAATGTTTACATGACACCAATACAGCTGGACAACTGAGTACAAAATGTAGTCAAAACAGGTTGGGTGGGAGGAGTTTCATTGGCCAGCTGCCTTGGTATCATGTATACATGAGCAGATAGTGGCAATTGGGTTTGGTGACCACACCCACAGGGAAGTGTGGTAGACGGAACCC
Source organism: Oryx dammah (assembly GCF_014754425.2). Lineage (NCBI taxonomy): Eukaryota > Metazoa > Chordata > Mammalia > Artiodactyla > Bovidae > Oryx > Oryx dammah. Next base: position 31,429,091 of record NW_024070207.1, on the reverse strand, counting down.
AGCCACCACACACCAAAACACAGCACAACAACATGGCATTTACTTCAACAAGCAAGGAGGAATCATCAGGGAGGAAGGGTAAATGGGTTCTGATTCTAGGAGATGGTGGCCGAGGACATTTTACACTTCTTTCGAAGTTTCCTGTAACAGATCTGGAACATGTGAAAGAGCTGGTAGTCTTTCGAAACACACGGCTCAGATCCTATTGCACCACCTTTCAAATAGCCCGCAAGTTCTGCCAACAGCTGAGTATATAACCTTGTGTCACAACAGAGAACCTCGGGTTCTTGCTTTATATTTGAACATGTGCATGGCTCAACAAATTGAAAGTGGTGCTTGCTGAAAACTTTTTTTTAGTTGTTTGAGTTCTACTTGTGTTATTTTGAATACTGCCACACAAGAACTAAAAATCTGTCATTTCTTAAAGAGTTTAAACAAACAATATTAAAATACCATCTTCTGTCACATTGAAAGGCAGTTGGATATGTTTTTCCTCCATATTTACATATACAGAGTTCTGATCTAGAAAACCGATACAATAAACCATTGTATGTTTTAAAAACAGGCAGTCTTTGGTGACGCAAAGGCAGAGTTTTTTTTGTTACCTCCTGCCTATTTCGCTCTGTCTCATAAAGTGAATATTATTGGCACTGTCAGAAAGTTCTAAATACTGCTCGACAGACAAAACAAAATACCCATCATAACCTTGCACTCTCCCGGTACTCAGCAGCTGCTGTTTCTCCCCCTCTGTCCATGCCCGGATCCCTTCTTCCCCTTCTTGCAGCCTTCTTTGTTCCTTAGTCCAGGCCTGGGCCACGGCGCGCTGTCTGGCGATCTCCAACACGTGGTTCTTCTCCTCTTCCACAGTCGTCCCATACCGGATGTTGAAGCACAGAGCCCCATGCTGGAGCTGAATATCTGCAAACCGTCTAGTCCTCCCATTCAACACGGAAGTCATCTGGGACACGGTGACATTGACACCGTTCTCCAGAATGCGCCTCCCCCCAGTGTTACCAATGAGCACCAGGTCTTCCTCCAGAGACCCGAGCTTAATGAAGTAGTGTGTATCCCTCCCCTCTATGGTAAAATGTAGGTTTTCCAGGTAATGAGCATTGTTGAGAATGGCAGCTAGCCGCCTGCTATCTTCATTGGCTACTCCTATAATATCGGCTGTTACGATGCCATCCTTGATGGCAAATTTTATACCTTTGCCAAAAACAGAAGGGACAGCGGCAAACCTTGGTTGCTTCCCTCCTTCAAGGCACCGTCCATCACCATATGGGGGAGTCATAGGAAGTTGGTCCAAGGAAATGAAATTCCTGAGCTGTTTCTGGAGCTCACATTGAATACCCAGGATGGTCTAGGAAAGAAGAAAGGCACAGAGCAAGTATAGCAGGGGATTAGACACTTGTCATATGCTTGGTGATTGCAGAAAGCAAAGGTTTGCCAGGTTGCTTCCCCCTCTCCTTAATTTGCTGGTTTGTGATTTAAGAACAAGCCTAATTTGGAATCTTCATGCAAGTTTTGGAAAGGAAAAGACTAACAGATTTGATTACCTGGCATATACTTCTTGGTGAGTTAAGGGTTAAGCATAAGCAAATATGTTCAGATTTGATACCACAGAATCCGAGAGCTAGAAGGCACTTAAGTGGGTCTGTGTGCGTGCTGAGTCATTTCAGTCATGTCTGACCCTTTGTGACCCTACGGACCATAGCCCATAGCTCCTCTGTCCATGGGATTCTTCAGGCAAGAATACTGGAGTGGGTTGCCATGCCCTCCTCCAGGGGACCTTCCCAACCTAGGGATCAAACCCATGTCTCTTATATCTCCTGTACTGGCAGGTGGGTTCTTTACCACAAGTGCCACCTGGGAAGCTCCCCCCCAACGAAGACACTTTATTTTTTCCAATTCAACAGACACTATCTAGCTGTTTATTACTGGATGTAGAGTAATGTATTAGCCACAGTGAGGTATAAAGAGATGGTATAAGGCATCATTCTTACTTTCAAGTAGCTCATGATCTTATAAATAACAAGGGCAAATCAGCAAGTTCATGGGTCTTTTTATGTGGATTAAAAAAAAAAAAAACACTTTTGGGACTTTCCTGGTGGTCCAGTCCTTAAGAATATGCCTGCCAATGCAGGGGACACAGACTTGATCCCTGGTCCCATGCGCTGTAGTGTCTGTGCTCCACAGCAAGAGAAGACACTGCAGTGAGAAGCCTGCATAACTCAAATGAAGAGTAGCCTCTGCTCGCTGCAACTAGAGAAAGACTTTGAGCAACAACAAAGACCCAGAGTGGCCAAAAATCAACATAAATAACTAAACCTCTTTTTACTATGGCAGATTTCAAACATATTAAGAAATAAACAAGAGAATAATGAACCTCCAGGTATCCATTTAAAAGCAACAGAAATTTCTAAAATTTTGCTGAACTTTTTACAGGACTTTTAATTACAAAAAGTATTTACATGTTATATGTATTTACAAAAAGGGATAAGCCTCTAGTACCTACTTAGAATTGCCTTTCACTTATAATTTTTTAAATACTTGAATTTCAAGCCCTCTCACCCAAATTTCAGTTTTATTTTGTTAAAGCCATATATATGTATATATATATATATATATTTGCAGACATAGATATTCCTCTTTCTTTCATCTGAAAGAAAAAGTTCCTTCTTGCTTTCACTTTGTATCTCATTAAGTGATGGAATTTCCTGCTGAACTTTGAATGTTTTGGTATTCCTATTTTCCAGAGAGTTTCTAATATTATTTTGCTTCATTGCTCTTACATACTTTTTCTTTATTAGAATAATTTTTTTGACTGCACTGTGTGGCATGCGGGATCCTAGTTCTCTGACCAGGAAATGAACCTGTGCCTCCTGAAATGCAAGCTCTGAGTCTTAACCACTGGATCACCAGGTAAGTCCCATTTATCAGAATAATTTGTTATACCCATGCTTCTAATGCACTATGCTCTGATTTATTTTTCAGTTGGAGATCTGATGTTTTATGTCTCTCAGAGAATAATGTTCTCTATATAGAATTCATAACTACCCATTTTAGAATCATGAAAGTTCAGTTCCACTTTCCTCTTGTCAGTCTACTGCAGCAGTCATCAAGTCACACGTTGGTCTTTCCTTTTCCCAAAGGTCCGATTCTCTGATCTTTTCTTCATGGAAGCTTTTATCCTACCTCCTCATTAATCATGGGCATTTAAGTGGATAGTCAAGAAGACTCAAACAGAAGTAAGCACATATATGTTAATACTATTTCATGGTGTTGGATGCCCTTCTGTTTTTTTCAGCTAAATAGGGATGGTAAAACATTTACTAACCTTTCCAGGATCCCACTCTTGAGTTTTTGTCTGAAGCTGTAGAAGCTCGTAAGTTAATTCCAAATTTTCTAATTCTGGTTTGGGAAATCCAGGTAGTACATTGTGTAACTGGAAGCCAAATAGCTCCAACCAACTTCCAATATCTGTTGAGACACAAAATTTAAAAGAAAAAAATAATTTTAAAGCCCATACTTTACAACTTTTGTGGAGAGCTTGAAAGATGCCTTTCCTGCCTTTGATATGTGTAGCCAATGGTAAGTTAGGGATAAGCTCTCCTTTATATCATTCACTCTAAAACATCTGATCCTTTCTCTGGGGAAACCTTTTGATTCATGGATAATCATAGAGATTGGCTCAGTTTACTGTGTGGAAATTCTTAGTGTGGTAGTGGTATTAAGGCCACACAGACTCTGGTATTAGATTTATTTGGTGCAACACAATCCTGATTTTTCTTCTGTGAAATTATTTGTAGAAGCTTTTAGGAGTGAAAACTATGAACAGAAAGCTTAAAAGGAAAGAAGAAAATGCACTAGGATGCAAAAGTATCATGTTTTACACCAACGTGTACAGTTCTGTTCACTCTAGAAGACTAAGGAAGAGATTGACTGCACAATAACTTGTGGGCTAGCTGGCAGGAAGAGGAAGCATCTTTACAAAGGCATTGAGATTATGTGATAAACACCATGGAGCGTTTTCTCTTTACTTTAGCATAAAGCATTACGCCATTTAAATACCTGTGGTATACTTGGCTACATCTTGAATTTTGCCAACAGGGTAGTTATTTTCAAAGGAGTAGAGGTTGAATGGTTTAGGAAGGAGGTTCAACTGTTTCCATATGTGATGATTAGGCGTCGTCCATCGACCAGCGATAACATCATAATCCCTTTGCCCCAGGTGCACTAGTTTAGTAAGGAAATCATAGAGTCCTCCATGAAAACCAATGATGACCTGAAAGTCAGGATAAGTGTCATGATAGATATCTCCATAAGGCGTGTACAGTATCTCTTTGATCACCTGACCCCGACTGCTGAACACGGCTAGTGGGGTGCCTGTATTATCACAGGCTACGTAATATTCTTCACCACTGCTTAGCTCCATGGCAATAAGGTGACCTTGGAGATCATAATACAGGGATGTAATCTCTGAGCTGGTGTGGTTGTACAAATGAGTAACTCTTATGGGGTTGGCAAGGTCTGCATAAAAGAACTGGAGGTGCTGTCCCGGGCTGGACTTACTGGCCACACGTCGCCCAAGCCCATCATAGTAATACTGCACAGTCCAGCCAGAAGCCTTATTGTAGGCTTTCTGCAGCAGACCATTAGAATTATATTCAAATACGTCATTTCCCCTCTGTCTCAGAAAGCCATCTTCATCCATCTTGTACTGAATTTCTCCAAGTCTGGTGATGCGATCTCGGAGGTCATATCGGAGAGGAGTAAGACGAGCACTATTCCCATGGCTTAAGAGGTTGATGTTCCCATTCAGATCATAACTATAACGCCACTGGGTTTTATCGTTTACAGAAACAGTTTGAAGTTGCCCATCAGCATCATATTCATAGAAGTATCTTGTTATATTTGCATCTACTCCTACTCTGATATCACATATTACCATTCGGCCCATATTATCATATTGAATAGTCATCCAGTAGGCAATTGCCTTTAGGATTTCATACTGGACTTCAATGACTTGTCCATTGGCGCTGAAGATCTTGGTGTGCTTCATCACAGTAGTAGTTATGACTTGATTTAAATCGTAATTAATTACACTGAATTTTCCAAACTGCTCTGTTCGACCAGAGACATCGACGTATCGGTACAGATCTATGGGCAAAGGGGTTTCATTGATCACAGCTTGCATGCTGGTGACACGAAAGTTGTTGTAGCTGTAGTCAAAGCGAGCATTCACCAGGCCTTCTTCGCTGAATCTGAAAATCTGGCGCCCAATAAGAGGTCCTGAAGGGGTCAAAATAAAAATCATGAGAACAATGTGAGAGGCTCAATATTGAACAATCAGAAAGTTCTAGTGTTCTTTTCTTTAGTACTGATGTTTTTACATTCAAAATGAACTATTAGAGATTGATGTTCGATATCTAATGCCTGGACATCGCATCTCATAGATATATATTTTCATCACTGTGGTCACCAAATATGAAAAAAATTTAAAATACTGTATATTATAATTATAGAATAATTTAATTATAGGAACTTCAGAAGTAATAACCCATTCTCAACTACCCAACCAGTAGTTGAAGTGATGAAACTAATATTATAACCATGCTCTCTTTTTATCATTACTGACAAAAATACTTTCAGTTCATTTAACCGGTGCTACAAGGTCAGAAGGTCAGGTTTTGACCAAATCCAGTATTCAAGTAACTGGATTTTGGTATTTTATAAATCCACAGGATGAAATATAATAAAAAATGGTGACTTTTGAAGACATGTTGCCATCAACTGAGGCTTATAGAGGTTACACAAGGCTTGAACTAGTTTCAGTGAGACTCATATCTTTGGGACTTTGAGTGAGACTTTGCATCTTCGGGACGATTTGGTGGTGAGTAGGGACGGGTACTCAGTTAGACTAGGTACTTAGAGTTCAACTTTCTTGAGGGCTGAGAGAAAGAGAAATGCACTGTATTTTTTAAGGAATTGGCTTTCACACCATCTATCATATACTTTTCATTTTCAGTGGAAGATAATTTGATAACTCAAATTTGGTTGAATTGCATGTCTGTAAGTTAATGCTTCTATCTCAGACTGTGGCCAGTAAAAATTTCCTAAGTCCAATGTGCTTGTATACATCACCACCCTTTTACCACAAACCTGTTTGCCTGTATCTGATTGTGCAAATGAAGCCATCATGCATCAGATGTATTGTCTTAATCACTCCAGAAGACTCTTCATATGTTAATGTGACCTGGGTGGTATCATAGAGAATCTCGGACAGCCTTGCTTGCTTGGTGTACTTGTACAAAACTCTGCGCCCTGTCCCCAGATGCAGGGTTTGCAGTAGTCGGCCATCTCGACTGTAGTCTTGGATAAAAGAAGTGCTACTGTCTGGTGGGGTGTAGATGTTCCGGTAGTAGCCCACCGAAAGCATGGTTTGTAAGCTGTGGCGCACCATACTAGGCATGGTGACTGAGAGCAGACAATCCGATTGGTCGTACTCAAAGATATAACGCCGCTGGCTATGTAAGAGAAGCATCACAGACTGAAACGAGACAAAGGTAGGACAGCATAATAGTACCACCAAAGTTGACGTGATTAAAGAAAATACCCATTCATCCTTTCAGTACAAAGCTATCGAGCACTTACTGTGTGCCGGGCACTGTGGTGGACCCTAGTGTATACAGCAGTGGCAATGTGTCTGTCCTCATGGAATTTACAGATTAATGGAGGAGAAAGACAAATAACCAAACAACTACAATATAGTGTGAAATGTGTTATGACAGAGGAAATTCAAGGGTGCTTATGGGAGGTGGAGGAAGAGCAGCAACCTAGACTTAAGAGGCCAAGAAAGGTGTCCTGGAGACTGTGACATTTACAGTTGAGACCTAAAGGGTGACTAGGCGTGGCCAGATGAAGGCAGGGAGGTGGGTGGGCTGGATGGGGAGAGTACTCCTGACACAGAGCAGAACATTGTGAGTGGCTAGATAAGAAAGAGAACATGGTTTTTTCAAAGAACATGTGGCATTTGGCATGGCCAGAGCATGGGGATGTTGGAAGGGATGGGTAAATGGCAAGTGATGAAGCCAGTCAGGTAGGCTGGGTTTAGATCACACTGAGCTTTCTAAGCCATGCTAAGGAGTTTGGACTTTTACCTGTTGACAACAAGGGAACCACTGAAAGCAATGGTTTCAGTGGAAGGAGAGGACACTTGTGCCACTGGAAAAACAATCCAGTTGGTATTTGAGAAAGGTTACTATTGCTTCAATGTGGAGATGAATTGGAGGGAGGGACACGGAGGGCAGGGCATGCCATATATTAAGTATTAGTGACTGAAAACTACTTATTGAGTTCATATAGCAGATATCTTTCTGAAAAGTAGTATATAAAATATTATCATTACAGTAATCCCCCCTTATCGGCAGTTTTGCTTTCTGAGTCACCCACAGTCAACTGCTGTCTGAAAATATTCAATGGAAATTCCAGAAATAAACAGTTCCTAGTGGCACCCCACTCCAGTACTCTTGCCTGGAAAATCCCATGGACGGAGGAGCCTTGTAGGCTACAGTCCATGGGGTCGCTAAGAGTCGGACACGACTGAGCGACTTCACTTTTACTTTTCACTTTCATGCATTGGAGAAGGAAATGGCAACCCACTCCAGTGTTCTTGCCTGGAGAATCCCAAGGACAGAGAAGCCTGGCACGCTACAGTCCATAGCGTCACAAAGAGTTGGACAAAACTGAGTACATTGTTAATGGCCAAGTGAATAAAAGATAGGAAAATATTCACACACCATCCTTTCCCCATCTGCCCCC